>NW_005843076.1:229071-248151 GCF_000455745.1 Alligator sinensis
GTGCTTTACTTTAAGCTTGGTGCACCCCATGCCAAGTGTAGGACATGCCCAGAAGAGGCATTGCATTAGTTTGACGTGGCTCACCCAATGTCTGTTGATCAGATGCTTCAGCAGGGCTTTTTGGTGCTTTTATCTAATAGCTGATTGGGTCAGCTTTAGCAAAAAGCACCAAGAGCCCCACTTAAGTGTCTGACCTATACAGATGCTGGAAAGCCTAGTTGAACTAATGTGCTTCCTCTTCCGGTAAAGTGCTAGGTATTTTTTTTAAATGTGTGTCAGTGGCCTTTGCGCCTGAAAGCTTGTCTAATGTCTTTCCAAACTATACAGCTGATCCAGTAAAAGATCTCGCCAAAACCCCTTGCTGTTGCAGATCTGCTGGAGCCATGGCAGCGACAGCACTCCAGCCTCATTTACAGTGAGACACACTTAGTCATAAGGAACCATCACTACCTTGCTGAACAGCTTTACATGTATGAGTTTGGAAATATTGTGGTTTGCTGCCTTGTATCTACCTATACTGATCCAGCTATTGTAAGGCAGAGGGAGTAAGCAAGCACAACTGAGGTAGTTACTATTATCAGTCTAATACTGCTGTTCTCAAACATTTTAGACTCCAGGCTTCCCTTGGACAATGCCAGCTCTTAGCTTTCAGTTTTTCTTGACTATGGAAAAGTAATAGAGCAGTTCTTCTGTTGCAGAGAGCTCAAAAAACCCACAACAGGTGACAGTGTTTTAGACCATATGGATTCTTACCTGAAATCTTGAGGTTTATTTTGTGAATGATGCATAAATGTTTGCACAGCTATCAGTGCTAATATTGAGTGGCACCCTGTGTCAATCATAAAAGGATCTCATGGTACTTCAAGGTGCTGCGGCACCCTGGCTGACCATCACTGGTCTAATAGGTCCTGGTAAGGAAGGTGACCTACAGTGAGAGTGGAAAGCAGATTAAAACTTGGAGCAACCATTGATTGCTAAAAGGCCCCTGAAATTAAATATCAGGGAGACTGCCTAATTTCAATACCAGAGCTTCTGATTACCCTCAAGATAGCATACTTAGAATTTCTGTGGTTATAGCCCTTGCTTTTTAGGTCACATGTACTCTAAACTAGCATCCTTTGACAGCAGCAGCTCGGATATAAGGACACCCATTGTGGAGGATTTCTGTCTTCATAAAAAACACTTTGGCCAACTACTGTACCACCAAGCTGGAACTCCTGAGCCACCATGTAAACCAATGTTTATGCTATCATAATTGTGTTAATGCTGCTGTTAATGGCTGTACTAATCCTTCTCCCATCTCTGTAGCTTAATCCATTAGTCTGGGGATCTGTAGTTTAAGATATCAGTGTGTTTACTACTTGCAAGACTTCAAAGGCTGAAGCAGCAGCTAATTGCTGTCTGAAAACCTTCCTCATTGTCTAATGCTGCTCAGAGCAATCTTGTATAAAGAATGATCAAAATAAAAGACAGTCACTCAGCTACTGTGATCAGAGAGGTGGGTTTTCCGGCAAAAAAAATTGAATTGGAAAATTTTCCAGTGCCCTAAATAGAGCGTGATCTGATTTAGCATGTTGATTTGACTTGCATTTAGTAAACAAAACTAAAAAAGTACCCCATGTTAATTTGATGTCCCAATAACCACAAGTATTTGAACTAAAATATTTGATTAGGAAAAAAATTAAATTTGGCACACTTAATGTGGTTTAAATGTTATAGTCAAGAAATTCAAAGCTTTGTGTAGAAATAAATTATTTTTATTGGAATACTTGTAAAAATGTAAAGACAATATACAATAGCATTTACTTCCCTTACATTGTTTGTTTAAATTTTAAGGAAAAAAAACAAAGGCACTGAAAACTGTTGAGACGCTAATTTTAGCACAGCCAAAGAACTGTGCATGATATGCTTTGGTTTTCCACTCATCTACTTCAACAGAGTTTAACTCTCTTCCACTGAGGTCACTGTAGCACCTCCAGTTTCATTGTCACTATCTGGAGAATCACTTGCACTACTTATCAGTTCCATTTCAGAGTCAGATTGAGGCAAATCTGATTTTGAACTACTTGAACCACATTCTCTTTCGCTAAAGGATGGCTTTACTAATGAGTCTATGGGCAAGAGCATCTTATCATCCCACTGCATCTTCTTCACTAATTGTGCTACTGACTGATTCTCCAGAAGCAAGAGATTTTTGAGAAATAGAAAAAAGTTTAGCAGTGCATTCATTTTAATTTTTCTCTTTTGTCTTGACTGACCTGAAAGTCTTCCAGTTCCGTTCACAAGAAGCTGCTGTTGATGAAACACTTAGGATCCTCAGAGCAATCTTGGACAGCAGTTGGGTGTTACAGTATCCCTGCCACCATGTGAGAGGAGACATATTCTCTGCTGCCCACCAAATGATGTCTTTGCTCCAAAGTTTTTCTTTTCCACGGTACTCGGCAATGTCTGTCATCACGGCTATTTTGCCAACGTTGGGGACATTCTTAGCTACTTCCATAATTGTATCGAGAGCAGTAGATAATTCATCTTCCGATAAATATTGTCCTCTGTGTTGAGGATCCAAAAGGTTTGCTGTCAGATGAACTGGATGAGAGCAAAACTCAGATCTCTTAGTAAACATTTGGTTTACTATTACTTCTTTTTTGGATTGAGGTGAAGAAGGCAAAAGCTCAATTGGACTTTCATTCAGTTGTCTGAGTATCTCTGGAATATTTGAAAGGCTTGGTGCATCTCCTTCAAGGTTTCTAGATAGCCACTGAAACTGATAGTAGCAAATTGAATGCTCCTTGAACTCGAACCCAGAACACATCCTTGTCAAGAATATGCTTCCAAATGCTCACGGGAATAATCTGGGATACTGTCATCCGTTGACGCACACTGCAAACTGTTCTTTGCGCACAGCAAACTATGTAAACACTTTGTAGCCGAGCCCTGTCTAGTTTGTCCTGGCAGTAAAAGTGCACTTTCCTTCCCCTGCTTCTCTTTCTGTAATTTCTTCAACGTCTGATTAGCAACATGATGATTGTTGAATAACTTCACAATCGCTTTGCAGTTTGCCAACATTGTCTTCATTGTATTCACACTTACTATGTCCTTTGCCAGAAGATTCAACCCATGAGCAAGACAGCCAAATACTAATAAATGAGGATACTTTTCTTTTAATATTTTCTACACAGCTTTCATGTTACTCACACTATCAGTTACCAAGGGCTTGTACCCTGGAGGGACCTGCACTTTCAATCTCTTCACTCAGTAAATTGGCTATGTCACCTGTATGACGAGAAGATTTGATAGCAGTTGCTTTCAGGAATATTGGCTTAGGTGTTGCTAACATAATGTTCAATAAAGGATTTCCTTGTACATCAGTCCATCCATCTGACATCAGTCAGTGATTCTGCTTGACCAGTCCTTTTGAATAATCATTGTTTGAACTCTGTCATACTCTCTGTCTGAGAGAGTATGTGATAAGCGATAACGTGATGGTAACTTATATGATGAGTAAATTAGTTTGTAGTGTTCCTTCCAGTATTGATTTTTAGTTATGGAGAGAGGTGTACCACTTGCAAATATAGCTCGAGCTAATGTCTCATCTGCTTTTTCTTGATCGTCTTTTGACATTTTGTCCACAAAGCTTGATCAAAAGCTTGACTGTCTTGAACAGCTACTCATGGTGGATCACCTATCTGGTGACACTGATCTTGAAAGCGAGGATCCTGCTGCTTCTCCCAGACCCGGCAGCTCAACACTTTCATTTTCCATTTTTTGCAAATCTGCTATTTCACTTGAGCTACCAAGTTCCTGAAACAAAAGGGGAAAATATTTTTATTTTAGCCTATTCTAGTCTGGCCTCCTCCATCAAAAGGAGAGGTGGCAGGGAGTCATATCTTTGACTGTGATCACTGGTGGAACATGTTAAGGTCCTCTGTACACAAGCCCATAGTCCTATCATCATAAAAGACTTTGGCTGTGTGCATGGCTGTTACTTCCTTGCTTCCCCATTGTACAACCTTGTTTGAAGCAGACTAGTATTGGAGTGAATTTGAGTCAGGTCTTACTTGTTCTCATCTTCTTACCTAAGCTTTTTACCTAAGCGTTTTTTTACCTAAGTTCTGGTGCCAAAACAAAGTTAGAGAAATCTGTACTGGAAAAGAGCAGTAGGATAATGTGACTTCAGAGTTCATTCAGAAACCAGTTCCCCAAAGTGTGGCTTTTAAAGTATACTGGTATTCTTCAATAGCAATTCATGAACTAAAAAAACTCTTCCCAGTTTAGTGTGTAAGGATTTCTAACCCCTCTGCCTTTAAAGATAAACTGACCTAATTCTACTTGGACATTTCAGATCTAGTTTAGATGTCATTAGACAAATACTTAATTTATTTTTGAATGCATAGTTGGATCTGTTTTAAGGTATATTCAGCATATATTAATTCCAAGAATTCTTTAATGTTTTAATGGTAGTATAGTAGTGATGCTGTAGCCATGATGACGAATGTCTTCCATTCGAAAGCTTGTCTAACTCAACTACACAGCTGGTCCAGTTAAAAAAAATAAATAAATAAATAATAATAATAATAATTACCCTAAGAAATCCTTGCCTCTTAAACTTCTTAGAAATGCTGTTAAAATATTATCTGGACTCTTTATTATGTACTTAACTTTATTATGTACTTAACTGTATTACCTGAGTATCTCAGTTACTAAGTTATTTTTATCACCTCCCTGTGAGAAGAAAATATTGCTTCCCGTAAAGCTGGCCAACTTAAATATAAGATACGGGTTGGATCAAAGAAAGGAATGGGTATTTGTAAGTGCAATAATGCAAGAGGAAATTTTGGACACCTAACATTAAAAATCATGCTGAAAAACACTGTTCAGCAAATACTACCAGCACCCAGCCTTCATAGACACTAGCACTTAGCTTCTGGTTATGCCCAGAAGTACTTCAGTCTTGATGCAGCTAAACAACTTAAATTGAAGCCCAGGAGACTGTAGCACTACATAAGGTTTTCTATCCGCTTATCCTGGGACTGGAATATCTTGGCAGGATCACTCCCCCCACCAGAGTTTCAAAGCTCAGAATTGGCCTCCTGGAGGTTCCTCATCTGTGTTTTGTGACTTTTCTTTTTTTAAGAGTGAGCTGTAATTAGGCAGGCCTACATAATGCCCTATAAAATTCTTACTGGGACCCTACTAAGATCAGAGGGAGTGCTGCGTGAGACTTTTTTAGATTAATGATGCTGTGATAGTAGTGTCTATCAGTGATCTCCATAAGCTGCCTCTTCCCTGTCCTTTTTCCCTTTTAAAAAAAAAAAAAAAAAGTCTCCTAAAATAATCTGGCCAGCTCTGTGGCTACAATTGCCTCTTCCTGCCAACTCATAGGCCAGTGACGCCATGTGGTGTTGCATTTGTCCTACTTCTCACCCTTGAGAAATCACTTCTTTTCCCTTCCCCCTTTAGTTTTTGGAGATTCTATAAGTTTGCCAGCCCCATCTCCTGTTCTGTTCACCTTCGGACTTCCCTAACTTTGTCCTTGGTCTGTTCTGCTCAAAAGCAGATGCTACAGAGCATAGGAAACAGAATATTTTTTTCCATTCACCTTCCATGTTACCATAGGAAACTTGCCCCCTAGTGTGGAGGTGCTATGCTGTTAGACTTCCTGGTATTGGACAGCTTTGGGAGGGTAACTTCCGCCTCGCTTCCCCTTTTGCCATGGAGCCCTGATGCATAGAAAATCCATTGTGCTTCTTGACTGTGTGGGGGATTTGGGCAATCTAGCACTGTGCAGTTAGGCTGGGGGGCTTGCTTTTGGAGAAGTAAGTGATTATGTTTTGATGGTAGGCTGTAACTCCATCTGCACTTTTTCTGCAGATTGTCTTTAGGTTGAAGGGTGGGTACCTGCTGAGTGACCAGGAAGTGGAAAAAAGGCGTGTTTAAAAAAAGCTAAAGAGCGCCTGGCAAGATATGAATTATTCATAGACTGGTTTCATTTGACACTGTTCAGGCCTGGCCAGGCATAGCTACCCTTTTGGGAATGAATGAGAAGACAGCATAACCCTTTAAGGAAGGGTAGGAACAGCACAGAGCACTTCTGTACCTTTATTTTAGACTTTTATTTTATATCTCTTAAAGACATGAAAAGTTTACATTGCGTGTGTGGGGAGGGAAGTATTTTGCCATGTCTTAACTCTTCTTCCCCTTAATATCAAGGTAATTATCTGCAGTGTCTAGCACTGCTGGTGCCTTAATGTCTGTGTCTTGTGTCAGATGAATTCATATTTTGCTCTGGTCCTAAGGCTTTGTACTGGAGGGGAAAAATCTCTTAATAGCTTTGTAATGCTGAAAATGTGCTTTGTACTTCCCCTGTGCAAGGCTTTCCTTCTTTGAAAGTTCTGCCCTTAATTACTATATCTCAGCTTGATCAGCATTCTTGAACATTTCCTAATGTGCATTATAATTAATAAAATGCTTCTCTGAGGTTTTTTTCTTTTTTGGATGTAATCCACCCAAAGTAAGAAGAATAATCAATATTTTTAAGGAAGTCGGGAAGGAGGAGTAGCACTGGAAATGGGGAAGTGCAGCTGAAAATATCTATATTGATCTATAGATATTTATGTAGATTTATATATCTATAGATCTATATAGATAGATATGTGGGAAGGAGGGAGATAATTTTTTTTTTATATTTTCCCTCCTCTATCCTTTGGTGTAGTCTTCCTGGACTGAGTGGTGAAATGAAGAAAGGTGTGGATCACATCTACCCAGGATGGCACTGTCCACTTGGAAAAAACAAAGACCAGCCGCTTCTTTGATGTCTAGTTTTCAGTTGTAACAACCAGTATGGCTGGCTTTCCAGAGTAACAAGCAAGAAGGTTTTCTTCGTATGAGTTTGGGCAACCAGGTATCCAGCAGCCTGTCATGGTCATCTTATGCTCCTAGTGTTTGGCACAACTCTTGCATAGCAAGAATTAACTAGCTTTCAGACTCTTCATCAGAGTCCATTTCCAGCACAGCTGCTTTGTTTGCTGTGGTACTGAGGTCCTGTGACAAAATCCTGTCCGGTTTTCCAGTGATATGGACAGGCGCCGTAAGCAGTACTGGAGGTCTGTACAAAAAAAAAATCTTCTTTGTTCCTTCTTCATATCACAGAAGCTGAGGAGATGAAAACCACTGCTGGATGCATAGCACGTGATAGCGTTATAGGGTGATGCTATTAGCTGTTGTGAGTGCAGAGTCCACATCGCCACCTAACAAGAATGATCATCAGTCTATGCTTTGTCATTTAAACAAGGAGGTGGCATCTCATCTGTGCAGTCCTGATCACCAGGAATTACACCTCTAAATGTAATTCATTCTTGCTGGTATGAGAAGCAGTGCAGCCTGCGGAAACAGTATGTAATCATTTGGGGGGTGGGTACCTTAATATGCATTTGACTATTTATTTTTCAGATTTTTATTTTGAATTGCTTAAAGAAAAAGTATTATTTGGGCAGTTAATCAGTAGTAAGAAGTATGTTGTGAATTTAGGGCTGTCTGTGCAACCACTGAGCTAAATGCAAGCTTACCCCTTGCCTTGGGAAAACAAGCCCTTAGAGCAGTGGTTCTCAACTTTTTCAGATTCAGGAAACCCCTCCATAATTCTTTTGAATTTGATGGCAGTCCTGTTAAGAGCTGCTGTTGTACTGTCTCAGCTTACCTGTGTGGTTCTCGACCAGGGTGCTGCAGTCACCGTGTCTCTCGCATGGCACCAGACTAGGAAAGGCTGCCTCCACATGAGGTGCATGGGGTTGTTTAGCCTGGTTACAGTGGCTATGTTAAGCTTGCGAGCCAAAAAAGAAAGATCAACACAAATGGGAAGACCCTAGGCATCCACTCTGTGGTCACACACAAGTACCTAAATGGCTTAAAGCACACGCAAAAGAGTTTTGTGACTAGTGTTGTGCCATTGGACACGATGGCTGACAGGGTGCAACTGAGGTTATGGAAGGAAAGATGATGTGCAGTCAGGCGCTCTGCAGTGGACCTGGAACCCAGGAGTTGCTTCCCAGAGGGGCTGATCTAGACTGGCCAACCTTGCACGTGCCAGCGATTGGGGTATTGCTAAATAGGAGATAACAAACATAATCAAATGGGGCTACTCTGATGACATGAACGTATGCAAGTGCTGTGAAGCGCAGACTACGGAGCACCTGCTTGTTTGCCAGCTCCTCAGAGAGACTTGTATGAAGGAGAACCTTGCTGCAGCAATGGAAAGAACCATCGCTTGTGCACGCTCCTGGAAAAACATCTAGTTTATTGCCAGAACATGAGAAGAAGTGGTGGCAATGGTGCCCATGCTGCAGCCTTCCTGAAAGATGCTTGTGGCACCCAAAGGTGCACCTTGGCTGTGAACCTCTGCCTTAGTGACATGACTTGGGGATAATAGGACACTGCTTGCAACCCTTTCATGCCAGCTGGCTGGTCAGCTAGCTGAGCTGCTGCTTAAAGTGACAAAACCCTAACAAGATTAAAGGACTGAAAGTTCAACATAAGGTTAAGACTGTAACAGTAGATCCAGCGAGGGCAGAAAAGGTGCCTCGTTTATTGCAGGTTGGATTCTGTTCGGCACTCTTCCTCTTTCTCAGAGCTGTTTCTATGTACAGGCAGTCCTTGACTTACAACGTTTTGAGTTGCAACGTTTCGCACTTACAACATTTATAAATTGACACCCTGTTTCAACTGTACTATGTCCGTTTCGACTTACAACACTTGATCCGATGCGATGCTATGCCAGCGAACAAGTTTGCTGTGTCACTCATCTCCCTGGAGAACATCTATCCAAACTTGCTTGGACACTTTCTTTAAGAAAACAGACAAAACTCCAGAAAAACTTGCAGCCAAGACTCCTGAGAAGACTCCAGCCAAGAGCCCTTCAAAAAGTCCAGCAGGGTCACCTCAAAGAAGTCCTTTCAAATCAATATGATTGCTATTTATGATACAAATACATTAATGTAGCTATATTACTCATCTATAATTGATTGAGTACAAAATTCTGGAGTATTTTTGGTGAAAATAGGGTATCAGGCCTTGGTTCAGGAACCAATCCCCCATTTATAACATTGTTTCTTATGAGAAAATTGGTTCCGAGTTGCAACGTTTCAACTTAAAATTGGTTTCTGAAAACCACATCTTGTTGGAAGTCCGAGGACTGCTTGTACTACAGCAGCACTGCACAGTGATGGGAGCCCTAATGCCCGAGACAGCCTCAGGTTAGGGAGCACAGTCTTCCTCCATGTTTCCTTTTTACACATCCAGGATAGGTGATGGCCTTATCTGATTCTGCAGGAATAAAGGGCTAGAGCTAGAATACATGGGTCCTTTATACTGGATATGCAGCTCTAAATATGCAGGATTGTCCTTGGGTAGTCTCTACTTATGCTCCCCTATAGCCTGTATAAAGAGTTTTTCTTGTCTTCTCCATCTCTGTCCCTCATTTTTGGAATGCACATCTTCTTCTTGCCTTTTCCTGAAATTTCCCCTGTCATGGAAATGTTCTGCAACATTTTGCTTGGCCTGGCCAATTTATTGTCCAAAATAGGTTCTTTTTGGAACTCTCTTAACTTCAGAACAGAAGAAGAATTGAAAGTGTGCTTCACATGGTAGCACAGCAGTAGCTACATTTAGGGATTCTTGCTTCCATGCATAAGGTTCCAGTAAATACCACTGCTATGCTCAGAGGAAGAGGCAACTTTTGTACCACTTTCAGTACCTGAAACTTCGGGAAGCTGAAGTTCACCACCAGCGTTTGTTGGATTTGAGAGAGATGGAACTGGAAGTATCTGGTCACTTATTCATCACATGTGTAATCATTCCAAAAGCTTGGGTGTACAGGGTGAAGTTGGGCCAGGTTTACCTGTCTGGTTGAAATAGGTGCTTTTTTCAGAGCTTTGACTTTTTCCCTTTAAAACTGTTTCCAGGGAGGCTTGGGACATGAGCGTTAGGCCATTTAACAGAAGGAGTAGTCTCACTGTTTTGTTTTTTTTTCCTTCAAGGATGGCCTCCTCATGAAGACTAGAGACTGCATGTTTGTGCCTCTCCTAAAATCCAGCTAGCTGTTGAAAAACAGGGAGGAATTTTGCCTAGTTATAGCACCATTGCTTAGGACCACTGTCAGGGCCTTATCTATACATGGTAGCTTTTACCAGTTTAGCCCCATTGTGAATACGCTAACAAGTGCCGATTTGATTTAGCTTAAACTCTTTCCTAAGTGACACAGCAAACAGGAGGGGAAGCAGTGGTTTACTGGAGTAGGTGTGTTCACACCCAGAGAGGTGTTGCGGTTTTTTTTTGTGTGGGTTTTTTTTGTGTGTGTGTAAATTTGTACCTTTCAGTTGAACTGAAAAAACCCCTCATAGATTGGGCCTTATGACTGAAAAATAGGTGGAATTTCTGAAAAATGCATGCTTGAATCCTGTGTTGACATAAGATCCTATGTTGACATATATTGTGCATGAGTTCTTTGTTGCAAGGGAGGGAGGCCTGTAGGAAAAACAGTTTTTACAGGGATTTTTTTTTTTTGTGGTTTTGGTCCCCTATGGCTAACTTGGGGTACATGTAGGACAGAGGAAAAGAGGAACTGCAGCGCATCTAAAACATATGGACACTGGAGCCAAATTAAATAGCTAAAACAAGTATGTCATTATTTGTGCAATACTCAGTCACTACTCATTTTAAATAACACTGTTGCAGAAACAAAGTGAAAGGTTCCTTTTGCCCTCCAGTGGGACAGATAGCCTTCAGCCTATTCCTTGTGGATGGAGACTGAGAATATTACTTTTCATGCTGAAAGAAGTTTTGGAAAGTTTACCTTAGAAATGCAGGTTTAAAATGAAATGCTGCAGCTTTGATTTGTGAGCAGTTGCATTATGCTTTCACAGAAAAGACAGGACGTTAATGGCTCAAATAGTTTCAGATTTTTATTAAATCTTGCTTCTGTGCAATTAGCAGTCTCTTTAACGGTGTTTGTTCCAGCTGTTGGGGGAACTTTTCATTTTATTTCATCATTTACATAGGACAGAGGTGCTCACGCTTCGAATCTTATTCAGTTTGTTGGGCCACTTTTTGTCATGACCTGTCCTAAAACTTTTTGGTGCACAAGCAAAAAGGGAAGATCCAGGGGAAAGAACTTGAATTTGCCACAGTGAACAGTAGCAAAGGTATGGGGTGAAGCTTCCCCACTTTACTGATCATGTAGGCTGGTTTCACATAGGATTTACCATTGAATTTCTTTGTCCATATTTGAGGTTCTACCAAGGCTCATATGTTAGCAGCGAGTCATAAATTGCTGGGATTGAGGTAAAGATCCTAGTGCAGCGCCTTTGTTCCATACAACCATGTGCCCTAACCCCTGGCAATAGCACCTCACTGCACTGTGCACCTTCTAAATGATGCTTAGTCCTGCTAACCTTTTTAACTGTTCTCCTATCTTTTAAATAAAAACATTCCTCCTCTGGCTCCCCATTATATGATCACTTAGGAATGCCATTTTTCTGAGATTAGAAAAAAGTGTTTTGTGGGCCTCATGATGAACTGACAGTATGAGACTTGAATCACTTACAGAGAATTCTTTCTTTAACCACTGGCCTAAAGCACTGCTCCTGTTTATCATGGTCTAAGTCTAGATACAGATATTCAGAAAGCCCAAAGCAGAATCAGGCTAAGTTACATGATTTTCTGTAAGCCGCATAGTTTAGACCGGCAGCAAACAGCATGCATTTGCCCTTTGGGGGTTGGAGGTGCAAATCTTAGACTGGGTTCTGTCATTTTAAAACCAGTTTGTGCCCCAGACTTCTGTTACAGACATAGACTGGTTTCCAATCACTTATACTGGTAACTGTGTAATGTCTGTACCTGGCTTAAATTGGAAACGCCCGAACTTTTATTGGTGTGAGCGGTACTCTCCATGGAGCGAATGGATCAGGTGTTGCGAGCCTGCCTGTTGCGGTGATGCATATACTACATTTTGGGAGCCTCTCATCTGATACAGTGTAAATTTTGAAGCATTGTTCTACCTGCGTGAGGCACCTCTCAATGCTAGCAGGATTTTTTGGTTCTGTCTTTGGATTTTTGTTGTGGCAGGTAATGTGCAGCACATTGTGTTTAGTTGTATTGACCAATCAAAAATCCATGCTTGGGTTTGAAGACTAACTTACAAGCAGGGGTGATGCACACTAAAGGTCTTAACTTTGTCTATAGCACGTGCGTAGAATTTCATTTGTGAAATACCTAGGTGATTGCCAGACTCAAACGTGCACCTCGATACAGGTTTCTCCTAACTTTACTGACTTTCTACAATGCCTAGACCATGGGTAGGCAACCTCCAGCATGCGTGCCAGAGCATGGCATGCAACGGCATTTAGCATGGCATGTGAACCTTGGAAGGGGCCAGGGCTGTGCTGCCACAACAAGGATTGGGCCCCCTTATGGTGCCCTTGCCATCCACCCTGGCATACCAATATCTTACATGTTGGTTGCGGGTGTTTTTGGCACTCTGCCCAAAAACCTTGCCAACCGCTGCCCTAGATCCTACCTGTGGTTTCAGTGAATTGGGTAAGATGCAGTGGTCCAGGGTGCCTGGGAATGAAACATAGTGGTGGGTTTCTCTGTGCAAAACAGTTGCTTACACAAACCATCTGTACACAAGTGAAACCTGCCCAGTTTGGTGTGTTTTTGTTGTTTTTGACTGTCCACTAGAGCACTTAATTTTAATATCTGGAGCTCTAAAATAACTACTTTTGAGCCTTGTAAATGAGATTGGAGAGCTTAGTTTTCTACTTGATAGCTTAGATTTGTTTTTAAAGGCATGTTAAAAACTTCGAAGCACTACAGCAACCAGTCAGCCTTCAGCTTGTACCTTCATAACTGCCATACTTTACACTTTAAAGCAATATATTCCAAATACTATTTCTGTACAAAATCAAACATAGTCTGACTTCCCAGAGGCCTGAAACATAGTCCGTGATACAGCTGGGTATACCTGGTTCCCAAACACATGCTGCACAGCTTTCAAAGCTGTCTCCTTTTCACTTAAAGTGGTAGTAAATATTACTGTAGATACTTCTTTGCACTGCTGTAATCCTAAATCAGTTGAACATTGCCTTTTACAGAATAGGAGTCCCTGATTTCCCTGACTACATAAGAGTTAAGGCTTGATGACTCCTTAGTTATGTTATTAAGTCTTAGGATGAACTTTTCTCAAGCTGCTGTGTCAAACTGTTTGCTTAATTGTGTGTGCTAGTGATTCTCAACATTTTTAGCCTCAGTGCACCCCCCCCAGTGACTCTTTTTCTGAACTTGGAGGCCCTTCAGGTGAGAGAGACTGAGCTAGAATCTAGCTGGTGTTAGCTCCTCTTTTACTAAAGGTCTATTAAAGGTCAAACTTCAGATCATTTCCACCCCTTGTAGTATGGGGATTTTCTTTTGTCTTTTTATACCTTAAGGCACAAAAGATTTTCGTCATCCGCAGCTTCATTTTTAACCTACTTGACCTGCTGACACCAGGGGGTGGGGAGGAGGGCAGGAAAGGACCTCACTCTACCATGCTCTGCTTTTTCCATTGTCTGCCACTCCCCACCCCTCGTCTGTACCTGAGGGGCAGTGGGCTCTCACCAAGGGCTCTCACCACCGCTGCGCTGGTTTTCTGGTGACTCATATACCAGTGACCCAAAGCAACATGCATCTGTGGCCCCTTCCACAGGCCCTGGGAGTGTGAGAGGAGCGTGGGGAAGAGATGAGTTAAAAATATGTCGCAACCATAGCACATCTACCCACCTGCATGCATGCCCTGTGTGTGTGGCAGTACATGCTGCTGGGATTGTGGAGGCAGTTAGTGCAGGGCCTGCCAGGGCTGGAGAGCAGCCACAGGTGCCACTTCTCTGATGTATGCTGGATGGGAGGAAGAGCAGTCATTTATCTCCTAGCACAGGGGCTGGGCACTCTGGCATGCTTGGAAGGATCTTCTGGCACCTTGGGCTGTCGTGGTATGCTTATTGAGAACTGTTGGTGTATCCCTTGGCAGAAGAAAGCAGTGTTTGGGCCATGCTTTAATCCGAAAAGAATCAGTAAATGGAAAACTTATAACAGTAAAATGGGCATTCTTCTTTTTGGAGTTCAAATTTTCCCATTCCTAGAGAATGCCCTAAGGAAGGTTCCGCATGCTGATGTTAGATTGGTACTGATGTGGTGTCTAAAAATGACCTTTCTTAGGCAATGACAGATCAACCTAAGATGCATGTGGCCTTAGTTTGTAAGCTCTTAAATAAATATACAAACCCCCTTTCTTTTTAACAATTGGACCTTGTTTAAATCCAGGCTGAGGAAGTTTTGCCTGTTTTAAGGGACATTAGAAATACGTTGATTTCTTAAGCTGCAAAATTTGTTCACCTTTTTTAAACATTATCATTTACCTTGAATCACCTGTTCCATTTGACTGGCCTCCTTCATATAGAAAATATAGCATTAGATACCAATTAAAATGTCAGCCTACAAATGCTCTATCTTCTATGTGAAAGGAAGTATTCTGTACATTTTTCCATGTTTTACATCATGGTATTTGGAATAACCATGCTTCCATATTCACATCAATTTTTTTGTTTTTTGTTTTCAATTTATGCACAGCACTTGCTCTGAAATTTGGGGACTGAGTACACCAAATACGATAGATCAGTGGGATACAACAGGCCTTTACAGCTTCTCTGAACAAACCAGGTGAATATTCTGCCCTCTCTCGCATCATAGAGATCTTGTGGGAGGGATTGGCTTTGGAGGGTCTGTAGTGGGATGCTTTACCTGTATACTCAAATGCTTCCTAGACCTCATATGGTACAGCATTTTAAAACACTTGCTTGCCATTGTAAAAATCTGAATGTTCTCAGCTGATGTTTTGACCAATGAAATCCTAATTCTGGCATATCCTTTTTCCATACTAATGCCATTAAAAGAATGGGAAAACTTGTTAAATGCAAGCTTTAATGTATTTTGGTATTTATATGAACAAGGTTAGGACACTTAAATCTTTAAGCCTAATCTTACAAAGTGTTTAAACTGCTTTGTACGCCATAAATTTAACTAAATCTTGCTAACTAGATTAGATATGTGCTACGAAAGAATTGTTGGAAAATTCTTCAGTAGTTAATGATGGGCAAATTTAAAACAGGGTTTTTGTTTTTTTCATGTCACATTTGCTTGCTTTTGTGTATTGAGGTTTTTGTCTCCCATCCCATAACAACCATGAACATCTGCATTTATGTAAGCATATGCAGTCTGTCTTAAAACTAGCAAAACATTTTCAGCTGGTAGCAAGGTATGTGAGCAGTCAAACCAATAAATGCCACACCTTTTTAAGATGTGTTCATGCTTTTTGCATCACTGTTACACTGCCATGTGGATCACATGGGCAGCCAACTGCTGCCAGTTTATTTGCAGTCCTGTGGGAGTTACTGTGCTTTAATGCAAAAAAGCATCCATGCTGCAGTGTAGTCCGAAGGGTTAGAAACTGAGAGACTATTAATGGTATGTCATGTTACAAATGTTTCCTACATTTAAAAATTGTGGTTGAAGTCTCCTTGTTATGCTTAGCTGTACAATGGCTTTTTAACCAACTTGAAACTCATTGGCACTAACTTCTGCTGAAATTAAGTTGCTTTAAATAATAGTCCGTCTGACGCTGCTTTGTTTCTCTCATTTGAAGTTCTCTGCCAAGAACATACATGTAACTTATGCATTGTAACCCTGCTAAATTCTGATCATCCCCCGCATACATTTTAACTATCCCTCACCCCCACCCGACATACTCTTTTTTTGTTTAGATTTTTTTTTAAGGACACAGAATGTAGCTTGTAAACATTTTTTCAACATCTTTCCCATGTAGGTCTCTTGATGGCCGTCTACAAGTATCTCACCGTAAAGGATTACCGCATGTTATTTACTGCCGCTTGTGGCGTTGGCCAGATCTTCACAGTCATCATGAACTTAAAGCAATTGAAAACTGTGAATATGCTTTTAATCTTAAAAAGGATGAAGTATGTGTAAATCCTTACCACTACCAGAGAGTGGAGACTCCAGGTAGGAGGACTGCTATTAGACATTCTAAAGAAGCACATATACGGTATTTACCCAACAAACTCTTCTCTGATTAGTTGGGCTTCACTAATACAGCTTAGCATGGAAAAGTGGGTTGAAAAGTATTATTCAGGCTGCCTCACTGAATCTGCCATATTTGGATAAAAAAAGTAGCACACAGTTTTAAGAACTCAAACAGTTCAACTATTCAGCAGTTTTCAGTGGTAGTAAATTAGTAATGCTTTAAAAAGACATGTCTGTATTTAATATAAACAGAACAGTTTGAATGTTGCTAACAAGTAGGGGTGCACCGATAAAGTTTTTTTGGGCCGATACCAATGGCCGATTTATTGACCAGCAATATCGGCCAATTCCTATCTCATTGCTGATATGTGCAGCCCAGCAGCATCTGGCTGGTAAGTCTGCTGGGGGGAAGGGGCATGGGGAGGCAGATCAAGGCCCCCTGTGATGAAGGAGGGAGTGGGGCAGGGTATGGGACAGAGCTGGTGGTTCATGGAGGAGGGATGGCTCCTGCTGCTGGATGCACCCCTGGAGGAGGCATGTGGGGCATGTGCCCCCCGCATCTGTGCATGGGGCAAGGGTGTGCTGCACGCTGGGGACTAGGGCTGCTCCAGCTTCTTCCTGGTAGCGGTGCTTGGGGGGGCAGGTGGTGGTGGCAAATTTTTGGGTGGCCCTAACCCCCACACCTTGTAGCCCCCTCCTCCCAGTACAGCCTAGCCTGTCCTGCCGGACCCAAGTGAGGCTGCCAGGAAGAGGTTGGACCAGCCCCATCTCCGAGTGCACAGTGGACAGCTTGGCCTCCCCCCATGCACAGATCTGGGTGACACATGCCTCCCTGGGGGTGCACGCAGCAGCGGGACCTGCACCCTCTGGACAAACCAGCAGCTCTGTCTTGTGCCCTGCCCCGCCCCAGCTGGGCAGTACCTGCCCCCGCCCCAGCCCCACTCCCTCCCTCATCGCAGAGTCCTCAATCTGTCCCTCCATGCCCCTTCTCCTCCCCCAGCAGACTTACCAGCTAGATACTGTTCTCCAAGCTGCACTCCTGGCCATGTACATGCTGCGGCTGCGTGCATGCACAGGGCATTTTATCAGCCATATCAGCCGCAAAAGGCCAATTGCCTATTGTGTCAATTTTCCTTTTATTGATGCTGATATGATATGTATCGATGTATCAGTGCACCTCTACCAACAAAACCACTCTCTGTCTTTTGATTCAACCTGAAAGTGGTTACATGTAGTTAAACAGTGAAATCACAGATGACCGTGTGCTACTCTGGCTGGTATGGAATAGCTTTTATTAGGCATTTTACAAATCTGAGACTCATTACCTGAGTTAAAACTATGTTAAGTATAGTACTTTAATTGTTTGCCTGAGGTGTTTTCTTTCCCCCCAGCTCAGAGAGAAGTAAAATGGATGTGTTCAGGCTCTCACTAATGCATTGAATTCTACCTTCCCAGTCCTGCCTCCTGTATTAGTGCCACGGCATACTGAGATCCTAACGGAACTGCCTCCTCTCGACGACTATACCCATTCCATTCCTGAAAACACTAACTTTCCAGCTGGGATAGAACCACAGAGCAACTATATACCAGGTATTCCTCTGTTTTTAAAGATATGTATTGTTTATGTTGGCACTTAATGTCCAGATAGTAAATGAAAGATGGAGATTTGATTAAACTTCCTAATTGATCAAATGGCTAGACAGACCTACTGGAAAATTCAAATAAGATGCACTTCATCTTCATCCCCATAAATTTCAAAATGAGTGACATTAATGCTACAGATATGTTTCTGTACAAAAGAAAAATCCCATGCTGTCTTGGTAAACTGAACCAGCTTTGTTTAGACATAACACTACTTAAGAAGCGATGTGTTCATGCACGTGTGTGTATTTAGTATTCAGGATGCTTTATGGGGTGGGGAGCAGTCATCTAACACATTCTGCATCGACAGTAATCTTTGCTTCAAGAATATTATACAGGCAAACCTGAGCTACCTGATTGCTGCATGATGAAGCCTGAGTAAACTCCTGTGTATGATCCTGCAGTGTAGCTGTTGCTTGCAGGTTGCTGTTGTTTTAGCCACCTTAACTCAAAAGTACTTTGAACTACAGGTCATGATTGAGAAGGTCATTTTTCCCTCCCACCCCTTGTTCAACTTTGCACTATGGAATTTTCTTTTTTAATGTCTTGTCCTATACACCCATAAGAGGGAAGGTCCATCTTTTTTCCCCAAAGTGAAGTAGTCTTCCTTTCTCTTCTGTTGCCCTAGCCTATGAAGCTTTACTGAGAGAGGTGCTATTCCAACTTGTGCTGCAGCAGCACCTAGTATACTGCTCGAACTACAAGGAGATAGGGAAATACTGTCTGTTGCAAAGAAGTTGTTCTGACTTGAAAGCCCGTGCCTTATTTGATGCAGACTTCATAACTTCTCATTTTATAAAATGCTGTTGCAGCATTGCAATCTGACCCTTCACGGCTGGGTGGTCTCTTTGGAAAGTGCTGCAAATGCTATGATTGCAGCTCACCCTCTCAGCAGTCCAGTCTGCAGCAGCTTGTTCACCTTTAAATGACGATTCTCAAACATTAAACTTCAGCTCTCCTTTTCTTGTTGCTTTGGTGTTCAAACTTCAACCCAAACAAATGGGTTTTAATAATAGTGTAGGTGGAGAGATCTCTTCTGTTCAGACAAAGATCAGATATGGAAACAGTTGGTACCAAAGGCAGAAGGTTGGCAGCTGAAAACAGGAGGTGGGTTAGACTGTAAATGGTTACTGACCTTTACCATAGCTGTGGGCTCAACTACTATGAATGAATCAGAGATGGGAGGAGTTCACTTAGTCATGGCAGCATAAAATAGCCTCTCAAAATTAGTACTAGCTTTATTATCGTACAAGTACATGTCAAAACTAAAAATCTTCTCTGCTGTAATCTTAAATGTGGCTGGGAAAATAGCTGTTC
>NW_005843076.1:248161-316142 GCF_000455745.1 Alligator sinensis
AGGTGGACATCTATTTCTGATAGACCAGTAATTTGTGGAAGTTTCATAATGGATCTAATTCTAACATATATTAGCTTTACATGACTTCACAAATTGCATTAACTTTTTTTTAATTAACTGCCCTCATGAGGCCTTGTTTTGTTGCCTTGCTTGCCAGACACAATTTTGGATTGGTATATGGCTTTGATTTTTAACATCTAGCCCAAAAAACCTTTCCTTTTGAATTTCTACTCTGTAATTAATTTTAGAAGAATTACAGTGTTAACCATAAGCGTAGCATTTTGATAATAGTTCACTAAAGATAATCTTTTTAGCTTGTAAATTTACCAGAAAAAGCCAATAATAGAGTCTTTACATCAAACCACTTTCATGTTTCGAAGGAAATGAACTCCAGAGCTGCTGTAGGGTAACTCATTAATTATGTGAGAAACAAATTCCTTTTGGGGGATTGGAGAAAGGGGAATACAGTAGTCCCTTGGGTTTTTGAGCTCTTATTCTAAAATTAAACCTAACTTCTAGCATCAACGTCCCTCTTAAATTTGTTATGTAATTATTTCTGTCTGTTTTTAAAATGTACTCCAAAACACTAAAAGGAATGGTGATAATAAGCACAAGCTTTGTGGTGTTTTAGGAAACTAGTTAAAATTGTCTGTCATCTTAGAAGGGAACTGGCATTTGATCGGAGAATAGTTACAGCAAGTTCATGGAATCAGCTTAATTAGCTGGTTTTTCCAGTAAAAGTTCCCAAAGGGCTTCTTTCTTTCTTTAGTAAACGTGAGAGCTGCCGGTCAACATAGCAAAATTCTGCACCTGGCTGCTGTGAAAGCAACATGCAGACATGTTTGTATGTGCAGCAAATAAGGGCTGCATATTACATTTTACATGTGTTTCACTTATTGAACAGGTGGAGGGGAGACAGGATTATGCATATGTGTTGTATAGGGAAGGGGGGGGATTATGCATAAGTGTCTAAAACACACCTTCTGTGAAGAGCACCCTGCACTGTGCAGTCTGAAATCAGTGTTTGAAGAATATGTAGGGTTGACCGTAAGGGCTGAAAAGCCAAATGCTTGTAAGTGTCTTCACTTTTTGTGCTAACAGACTTTCCTCTTGACAGAAACGCCACCTCCAGGATATATCAGTGAAGATGGAGAAACAAGTGACCAACAGTTGAACCAAAGCATGGATACAGGTGAAGCTTTTTAATCTTTTCATCATCTGTTCAAAGGTGAGATTTTGAGATGGGATCTTCTGACACAGTGAGATGAGGGATTTTCTGACTCTACCACTTCATCCAAAATCATGCTGGCCATGGTCCCCTTGTATAAGACAGTTACATTGTTTTAAGCTCTTGTATCTAAAACTTGAGGCGATAGACAGGCATTCATCCTGAAAAGCATGACTTGCAGGCTGAGCCGGGTTGGCTGCAGCCAGAGAAGTTTGCTTATACCCCTGTCTCCCCAGTTGGGAATCTAGGACTTCTGGTTTTCTGCATATAAAACAAATGACATTTACATAAGGTAAATGATGATCCAGGTGTAGCTTTGTCTATGTTCTATCATGAATATTTCCCATGTTTGTGGGCTTTGCTAGTTGCCCCTGCCACCGTCTTTCCCCACCACTGCACCTTCCCCTCTTCTGGGCTTTGCTGGTTGTCCCTGCCACCTTCCCCCCTGCTACATGTCAGGGTGTTTTTAAGCCTCCCTCAGACACATTGCGTTTTGGCTACAGCCAAAGCTGGGGACTTGGACTGTGTTGTCTCAGTACTCCTGCTGGGACCAAAGCCAGAGGTTCCTGGCTGGAGGGTCTTGTCCCTCTGCCCAGGGTCAGACCCATTGCCATATTTGAGGTTAGGAAGGAATTTTGCCCCACGATCTATTTGGCACAGAATAAGGATAACTGCCTGTTTTAGTCTGGAGTGCCATGTCTGAAGTGTTTGTAGTAAGTTCAAGAATAACATTTGAAAATAATGCTAAGCCCTGGTGAGGCATGGCCTTCTGTAATTTGTCATTCTTGCTTTAAAATAATAATCTGTGTACTGCTTCTACAGGATCTCCAGCAGAGCTGTCTCCCAGCACTCTCTCCCCAGTTAATCATAGCCTGGGTAAGCTGCAAACACTTAAGTACTCGCTGTATTGTGTGTTGTATGTTTATCATTATAAAGTCCATCTCTTTCTTGCTTTCACTTCAAAAAATATAGAATGTGATCAAGAGGGAAGCAGAATCATGGCTGGATCTCGAATGGTAACTAAAGTCAGACTTCTTGGGATGAAAATTTAATTATACATTTAATAATGAATTCCATAATAACTGCCTTTTCTTGTAACTACCTTGACCTTTAATCAAGGGATAGAGTTGCTGGAGTTGGAATAAGCAGAAACTGTAGTAGTAAGGGTTTAACTCCTTTACTAAAGAGTGATATCATCTACAGGATGTTGTCAGTCAACCATTTTGGACTAGAGGTTAGTTGTTACAATAAAGGCTTAATGAGAACACAGAGTCTCCCTGCTTCTTCCAAAAACCCAGAATAACACATGGTGTCATAAGTGGCGAATCCTGCCACCAACAGGAAATCGAACGAGTGATTCCCAACTGATGGATCTGACTCTAGCAGCAGCTGAATACAGCGCAGAGAAGGGCTGGACACCTCTCCCTGCAGCAGAGCCCAGCACAGCACTGAGGCTGGCTACAGAGACCATGCAGGCACTCAGAGTTGCACCACCAGAACAATTTGATTTCCAATCCCCTGGAACATGGCCTCTATGGATCATGTGTTTTAATCGCTTCAGGGAAGTGTCAGGTCTGGACAAACATCCGGAAGCTTACCAAATGAGTACTCTTACCTACTCTATGGGAGATCAGGCAGATGAAATTCTGCTGTCACTCCACCAGCGGAGTCTGTAAAGTCACAGAACAGGATGCAGAGGATTGCACAGTACTTTCAGATGAAGTTACAGGGTCTTCGTCAGATCCAGGAGTCTGCATGACAGAAATTGAGCTCAATGGACAGCCAGTGCCATTTAAAACAGATTTAGGAACAGCAGTCTCAGCTATCCCTGTTTCTTACTACAGCCCACATAGGGATGGGCATTGCTTTACTCCTATTAAACAGTTATGGGGACCAGGAGACAATACCCTCAAAGTACTGGGGTCCTTTAATGCAAAATGACACTGAAGCAGAGATGTATAGACCAGGAAGCTTGTGATTGGTAACCTTGCTGTGCCTTTACTTGGATTACCGGCTATAGAGGCACTGCAACTTGTCCATTGACTAGATGAAATAGCGGACCAGAAATCCTTCAAGCAGTACTACAGAACCAAATACTCATCGTTGTTTTCTGATCTGGAAAAAATGTCAGATGAATATCAGATATGCCTAAAAGCTGATGCCAGTCTATATGCATTAACTACTCCAAATGGGTACCACTGCCACTAATGGCCAAAGTTAAAGAAGAGCTAACATGTATGGAGGAAATGGGAGTAATTACAAAGATTGAAGAACCTACTCGTTGGTGTTCTGGGATGGTGGTTGTGCCAAAACCTTATGGTAAGATTAGGATGTGTGTTGACTTCACATAGCTGAACAAGTACGTGGGCAGAGAAAGACATGTTCTTCCTTCTGTGGAACACACCTTGGCTCAACTTGCAGGAGCCAAAGTTTTTGCAAAATTGCATGCTCGGGCAGGGTTCTGGCAGATTCCTCTAGCCACTGAAGCATCCAAGCTAACAACTTTTATTACCCCATTTGGACACTACCAGTTTAAATGGCTACCTTTTGGAATCTCATCAGCTCCTGAATTCTTTCAGTTTCGGATGTGACAGATACTGGATGGCCTAAAAGGAGTTCTTTACCATGCTGATGATATTTTGATTTCTGGGACCACCAAGGCACAACACAATGCAAGAGTGGATGAAGTGCTCAGAAAACTCCAAGAAGCTGGAGTTACACTTAATGAAAAGTGCACCTTTGCTACTTCACAACTTATGTTTGTGGGGCATTGGATTACACCGCATGGGATCCATCCAGATCCATAGAAAGTTGCAGCCATCAAGGGGTTCCCAGAACCCAAAGATGTCCCCGAACTATGCAGATTTTTAGGCATGGCCACATACTTGGGCCGTTTTGTGCCAAACTTGGCAACAATAACAAAGCCTTTAAGACGTCTCTTAAGTGACAAGAACATATGGCTCTGGGGACCACTACAGCAATCTACCTTCAGTGAGATCAGATCTATACTCAGTTCATCCCTGATGAGCTGGCCCAATACGATCCAACACAAGAAACTCATATTGCAGCAGATGCTTCATCATACGGGATCAGAGGAGTGTTACAACCATGTCAGGAAGTGGGCCACTGGGCCCCTATTGCTTTTGTGTCAAGAGCAATTTCTCCACCTGAAACTCAATATGCGCAAATAGAAAAAGAAGCGCTAGCAGTTGAATGGACAGGTGAGAGATTCAGAACTTTCCTTGTGGGCCTGACTTTTACGTACATACTGTTCACAAGCCACTTGTGTCTCTGTTAGGAGACAAACTTCTCAACGAACTTCCACCGAGAATCCAGCGATTTCACCTTAGAATGCTGAAATTCACCTACAGCATAGCACATATCCTAGGAAAAGAGGTACAAACAGCTGATACTCTTTCTAGGGCACCATTACAGACTCCACTGTCTCCAGAGGAACTCTGCCAGGAGTGAGATATTCCTGTTTACGTGGACGTTACTGCAGATGGGATACCCATATCTGCCTCACTACAAACGAGAGCTCAGGAAGCTCTAGAAGCTGCTGCTTCTTGCCAGTATATAAAGAAATACTGCTTAGAAGGATGGCCTCAAGTAAGATTCAAGGACTGTGAACTAGAAAAGTACCAGCAAGAGAGACTCAGTCTCCATGTTGTCAGAGACTTAGTCATGTTCCGCAGTAGAGGTCTGATACCTTCCACATTATGCCAGGAAATCCCAGAGAAGATTCATGATGCTCACCAGGGCATTACAAAGTGTCAAGCCAGGGCTTGCCAGGCAGTATGGTGGCCCTTCATCTGTGATGATATACACAACAGGGTGGGCAATTGTAAGGTTTGTGCCAGACACCAGCCAGTCCATGTGAGAAGCCATGCCGATTTACCAGGTCATCCATGGCAGATTTGGGGGCTGATTTATTCACTGGAAGGGTTCTGTTTACCTCATTGCTATGGATTATTCCCATTACTTAGAGATGGTGGAATTACAGGGCACCACAACAGAGAGAGTTTTAATGGCATTGAAGAGTATATTTGCACTCTATGGCATGCCTTCAGTTTTAAGAACTGATAATGGCCCACAATTTTCTGGAGCCATGTTTAAGCAGTTTGCAGCCCAGTATGACTTTCAGTATGTCACCAGCAGTCCACATGTTCCCTGTAGTAATGGAGAAGCAGAATGTGCGGTGCGGACTGCGAAGGATTTGCTTCACAAGAATGAAGATCTCTATAAGGCACTCTTGATCTATTATTCAACACCATTGGAGCATGAGTGGAGTCTACCTGAGTTACCTATGAGTCGTCAACTCCGTACAACCCTCCCAAGTATGAGCAATGACTTGGTGCCAAAACTTGTTGATCCACAGGCATTTCACAAGAGAGACAAACAGATAAAGGACTGCCAGAAACAGAACTATGACACACAGCATGCTTCGAGACATGTTACTTGCTCTTTCCCCCCAGCAGGAAGTTTGGATCCCAGAGCCAGGGGTCCAAGGCACCATCCAGGCTAGGGCAGATACCCCTCATTCATACTGGGTGGAGACAGCTAGTGGTCTTCTCCGCAGGAATCGAGAACATCTCTGCCAAATCCCACGTGTTTACCACACTAGGTCTGGCTGCACCTCAGTTCCACCAAAGAGCTTAGACTTGTGAATTAGTCAGGTCTAAACAAATACTTACCAGAGTTTTTGCTTTGTTTAGGTTCATTTTGTAACTAAGTGTGTAGCAAGTTAACCCGGAGGAAGGGGGATGTAGTAGTAAGGGTTAATTCCTTTACTAAAGAGTGATGTCATCCACAGGAAGTGGTCAGTTGACCATTTTGGGTCAGGGGCTAGTTTTTACCATAAAGGCTTAATGAGAACACAGAGTCTCTCTGCTTCTTCCAAAAACCCAGAATAACAGGAACCACTGCATGAGCTTGTAGGCAGGTTTGACCTTTACAGGACCACAGTCTGGAAAGGGCATGTTGATCAAATACTTGCATGCAGTCTGCTTCATCCTTTCATCTGGGCTTTGAGGCAAAAGTATCATTCAGAGGCAGGGTTTCCTGTGGGATGTGCCATGACCCAGTTGCTTCATCCTGAGGGTGTGGCTATGCAAATACTTCCTCATCCCAGAAAGAGCTTAGAAGGGGAAATCTGAACTAAAATACCAAATTGTAAGAGGGAATTGGAAGTAGGGAGAATGAGGGACTGCTCTTTTCATGTCAGCGCATATCATCCTAGTTTGTCTGGGAGTTTGCGCATCAAGAAGCAGCTTTTTCCTTTCGTTTCTTTTAATATGGCCCAAAGCTTCCAATTTGATAAATTTGCACAAGGGCAACATTGGGGTTTCCCTAAAACACCTGTTTTTTTGACCTTACAGAATTCAAAGCTAATACAGGGCTTTCCCAACTTCTTTGTGGCTGGAGACCACACATCACGTGGGCAGGAAGTGGAAGCTGGAGGGCGGAGCCCAGAGATGGCAGCTGCTGTAGCTTGAGCTCTAGGAGAAGCAGTAGCCAGATGGGAGTCTGTGGGCTGCAAATTAAGCCCTACGGGACTGCGTGGGCAATTGCTTGAGTGGATAAAATTTTACTTTGTCTTTATTTTCAGCAGCATGTTCAAGGCTAGAGTGAATAATGGGCCAGTGAGGGAGGGTGTCCCTGCCCTCATCTGCAACATTAGGTTCAGTTTTGCTTTTCAGACTCAAGGGATATAGTAAAATTACAGGGTCCAGAGAAAGTGGAGAATAATGATGGTCATGGAAAAACTGGAACCATTGTTCTTCGAAACTGCAAACATAATGATAAAGTATGCAAATGTATGGTTTTACCTTCTTTTAAACCTTTCTATTAACCCCGGTGAAATATGAGGTTGAAGACAATGGATGTAAGACGGATGGGTACTTTTGCACCCTCTATATTTGGTCATAGAGCTTATTGCCACTAGACCAAGAACCTAAAAGGATTAATGAGGTATTATCCATTTATAAGGATAATGAGAATATTCAGAACTGTTGAAACAAATGCATCTTTAAAAAAATGGCCTAAAAATTAGTGTTTTGGGGCATGTGCTAACCTTCTTACTCATTGTAGGCTCATGAAGAGGAACCTATTTTCTGTTGACAAGCTCCTGCATAACTACTACTATAGAATTTTCTTGTATACTTTTGTGAAGTTTGTGTTACTTACCTACTCACCTGTCACTGAGTGATTAGCTAGACAACTTACCCAATCCATTGTGGTGGTTCTTCTGTTGCTACTGAGAGGAAAGTCTTCTTGCAAATTCTTTGCAAAAAGCTGTCTCCTAGAAGGGCAGGCAGAGTGGGAAGGGAGCGAAGCGGGGAAAAACGCAGACTGGCCATCTCCTGAAGGGGGGGGCAGGAAAAGTTCCTGTCTCTGTCTCCTGAAGGAGAGAGGGGGAGCAGGGAAAAGCCTGGCCAGAACCGTTTAACTCAGTAATTATTGCCCTCTGCCCCTTGAGGAGGGTGATAATTACTGAATTAACAAGCCAGGCAGCTCCAGCTAGGGTAGCGATGGGCAATTATTTGGGCCCAAGGGCCACATAGGGAGTTTTGATCAGCTGTCACGGCCCAGGTCAGCACTGCCACCCCTCTCCCCCCAAACTCGCCAAAACTCCCTATGAGTCTGTATGTGGGCGGGAGCAATGTTCAGTAGTGAAATGGGAGAGGCTGGGACCATAAGTCCCTGCCCTTTTTTGGGGGGCGGAGGGCAGGGCTGCCCTGGGTGCTGCGGTCCACAGTGCCCCGCACCACTCAGCGTGGGGCTGAATCCTGCCCACTTGCACTGGGGTGGCCTGCACTGCACTCCCACCAGTGCTTGCAGCCCAGTCAGGTGCTGTTCTAGCACTGGAGGCGGTGGGTGCAGGATCTGGAGCCCCGCATGCCTGCCAGGAGCCGCACGGTGAGTGGGGCAAGAACAAAAGGAGGAGCTGCTGCTGGAGGTAGGGGTCGTAGAGCAGCACCCGGCTGGCTGGAGCTGCCCTGGGAACAGCCTGCTGGAAGCTGCTTCTGCCCTTGCACATGGGGCTCTGGCTTCAGCTCCCAGGAAGGCGGCCAAGAGCTGAAGCCCTGGCACTGGGGCAAGAGCCCCACTGAAGCTGCTTGCCCGCCTGCCTGGAAAGACATGGTGCAGCAGGAGCAGCTTCTGGCAGGCTGTTCTC
Source organism: Alligator sinensis (assembly GCF_000455745.1). NCBI lineage: Eukaryota > Metazoa > Chordata > Crocodylia > Alligatoridae > Alligator > Alligator sinensis. The sequence continues at coordinate 256,567 of NW_005843076.1, forward strand.
AGTGCAGCTGCAACCAGCCAGGTGCTGCTCTGCTCCCTGTGCCTCCAGCAGCAGCTCTTCCTCTCACTCTTGCCCCACCACACTGCTGCTCCCGGCAGGCGCACGGAACTCTGGCTCCAGATCCCAGCCACCTTCCAGCAGAAGGGAACCCAGAGCTGAAGTCAGAGCCTCGCGCATTGGAGTAGGAGCCGTCCACCTGCAACTGCTCACCTGGCGCTGTATGGCGGGGCAGGGGGAAAATCAAAAGCAGGAGCTGCTGCTGGAGGCAGGGGGCGTAGAGCAGCACTTGGCTGCACCCACACCGGGAACTGCACAGCTTCTGCTGGGGCTCTGGCCAGGGCTCGGGCCAGCAGGAGCATGGCACAGGCTGCCCCAGGGTGAGTGGGCAAGGCACGGCCCGATGTGGAGTGCCGCGTGGGGAGCTGCAGGCCGGATCCAGTCACTTGGCAAGTTGGATCCAACTCACAGGCTGTATTTTGCCTACTTCTGAGCCTAGGACTTTCAGTCAATGCCTGGGAAGGGTAGGATTTGCAGTGCCCCTCATCCAGTCAGAGGTGTCAGGGGGGCCCACTTTGCTCCATCTTAAAAATAGTGGCCCTGGCCATGATATGTCTATGAAATCAGGGACTCCGGCTGTGTTATAACTGTGTAATTGGCTGTCAGGGTTTGTGAATTTGGTAGGTTCTTATTCATGAACCATTGCCAGTCTCAGTTATTCTGCATTAATACATGTCTCTTTGTAGCACTGGATGCTTTATCATAGGAATTTTCTATTTCTTTTTCTAGATTTGCAGCCAGTTACTTATTCGGAGCCTGCATTCTGGTGTTCAATAGCGTATTACGAATTGAATCAGAGAGTAGGAGAAACCTTCCATGCGTCACAGCCTTCACTGACTGTAGATGGTTTTACAGACCCATCAAATTCAGAAAGATTCTGTCTAGGCCTGCTCTCGAATGTTAACAGAAATGCCACAGTGGAAATGACAAGACGACACATAGGTATAGTATAGTCTTATAATTATTTCTTTAGAGTAATGTCACTTAACTGAAATGATGTGGGTGACTTCAAATTTTGAGTTCTGTATCGCTTAATTTGAGCATAGCTGGAAAATATTAAATGAGAGCAGTAGGTCAAACCAGTGATGTTTTTAGAAAAATACTAAAATATGGAATTGTGTTTTATTGCTTTTTTTGTAATGTGACCTGGAGAGCCACTGTTCCAGAAAATGTGGAATTGCTGTGGCTAGTCCAACTGCACTAATTTGACAAGAACATGAAATTTTTCTTTGGAACAATTATTGGCATGTGCAGCATTCCTCCAATACATCATCTTGGCAGTAACCTTTTACTAGAAGGGTGGTGGTGGGGAGAGAAAAGGGGGGTGGGGGGGAGGAGGATTAACTTTTTGGAGGACTTTAATGTAATCAGAAATTTTCCACTCTTTTTTTTTTTTTTCTTTTTATTGAAACCTCTTCTGTGTTAAAACATTCAAAACCAGCTTTATATTGTAAATCTTCAGAGATTGAGAACTCTGTATAATTAAACTGTTTAATCAAAATGGTAAATGGGGAAAAAAAACTTTAAAGAGAGTTATTAGAAATAGTTTGCCTATGGAAACTATTTGTGGATCTTACTTTCACAAGCATAATATATTTAAATGATGTTTTTTGAATTTGTGTGAACAGGAATGAATGGTTTTGTGGCAAGAGCCAAGGCAAGTGCTGGAACACTGGTGTAGGGCAGGGGTGAAGGTGTGTTTGTAGTTGGTGAAATGGGGATGTAGTGGGAAATGGGGATGTGCACTGTGAGTGAAGTAACCAACCTGTGCTCCTTTTCTTGGGATGTATGTTACCTTATATCCAACAGTAGTATTTACACCAGTACAACATTCAGCAATAACATTTGATCTGCTGCTTGTTTCAATTCCAAGGCTGACTTCAAGTGGAAAAGCACTTCAGGAATTGACGAGACCTTTGGTTTTGATTTCTTGGTCTCAAGCCATTAAGTCGCAGAATTTTCTCTTATTCTTAACAAATATTGTATAGCATTGCTCTCCGATCCAACATGTTCTTGGAGATGAATTCTACTTAGCCACGTTCTGCTCTGCCTACAAGTGATGGTCCTAGAGATAGAAAACCAATCAACTTTGTAGTGCTAGCTAAGAAGTTGATTCTTAGTGAAATAACGAAGTTTTTGGGTTTTTTTTTACGTCCACCACTTTAGGTCACTTTGTAACCAAACTTCTATGAATTTTGTTTCAGGAAGAGGCGTGCGTCTGTATTACATTGGCGGTGAAGTTTTTGCTGAGTGCTTAAGTGATAGCGCAATCTTTGTTCAGAGCCCCAATTGCAATCAAAGATATGGCTGGCATCCTGCAACTGTGTGCAAAATCCCACCAGGTAAGAGAGCTGTGCAGGTCGTGTTAATCGAGAAATCCTGTAAACTTAAGCGTGTGTTGCATCCCTGGTAACTTCTAGCAGGGGCTCTTCACCTTTCAAACTTCTTTGTAACGATTGCAAGTAAACAGAAGCTGCATATCCTTAGACTTCTCTTTCTTTTCATAGGATGCAACCTGAAGATCTTTAACAACCAGGAATTTGCTGCTCTTCTGGCTCAGTCTGTGAATCAGGGTTTTGAAGCAGTGTATCAGCTAACTAGAATGTGTACCATAAGAATGAGCTTTGTTAAAGGATGGGGGGCTGAATACAGGTATGAAATGCTATTTTTCACCCTTAAAATTTAGGTTTAATGAGTTTCCTTTCCCTTCCTCTGTTCCACAGTGCACTACTCTTGTCCAGCTTGAAAGGCCTGTGATTCTGTGGTCAATGTTACAAATATGCTCTTGTGGTAGATAAAATGAGATTACTCATATCCCTTCATGGGATTCCTAATATCCTTGTGGGTCAGTATGCTAATGTGGGGGTTGGCACCCTACAGCCTGGGGCCAGATTCAGCTCATCAATAGACTGGATCTTGCAAATCCAGACTGGATCAGCAAATCAAGGGATCCAGCACACTCTAGCCACAGCAGTAGTGGGGGTATCAATGTGGGGGAGTGGGGGGGGTGTCCTTGTGCCTGCCACATTCAGTTTATTCTCTGCTGCAGCAGGGGAGGCATCTCCAGGGTCCCAACATCTGCCTTTTTCTTTCTATTCCCTTTACAGTTGATTGCCAGGAGATGCAGCCTATGGCAGGGGGTTGGTTGCAAGCAGCAGCCTGTGGCAGCAAAAGGTTTCCAACCCCTGTAACTAGTGTGTTTGGTATTGCAGGAAATTCCCTGGTGTGCTAATGGTAGGGTGCTTTTTGTATGTAGAGTTTCCTGCTTCAGTCATCAGATCTTGCTGGTTGCTTTAGAATCACTCAGTCCTCCATCTGGTGCTTTTGAATCCTGTGCTACATTTACTTGCCTTTTGTGAGACCTACACAAAATCATTGTGTCTCAGTGCTGCTCTGTAGGGAGTATAATGAGCTGCTCAGGATGCAATGTTAAAAATTGGAGTGATTTTTCAGTTAAGTGCATTATGCAGAATAAAACAGCTGGAGAACACACGTTTGGGGGTTGGGAAATACTTTGGAACTCATAGTGGAAAAATGATGCAGGAATATGATATAACTCTGTGTTTTTGTACAGTAAAACTGCTAAAAACAGTTTTGTGAGTGGAAAGTTGTTCTCCATTTATTTGAATTTATTCCAATCATCCATTCGTATTAACACAAATGAAAATTTCTAGTTTTAGAAATAAGCACTGTTTACAAAGTCTAGGAAGGGAATTCAAAAACAGCAGTATCTGACTGACTGCCTGAGCAGTCAAAAAGGAAAATTACTTTTAGCTATGGAGAAGGGGTTGTGTGGTTGTTTAAAATAAGTCTCCATGCCTCCCATAGTTGCCAACTGAAAGAATAAGGAGTTAACATGAGCACATCTGTGCAATGCGCGATTACCTTTTAAAGTGGAGTTTTTTCAGATTTCAGGTTTTTGGGTTGTTTTTTTTTTAATGTCGCATAGGTTCCATTATAGGCTCTACTTCTTGCTTCCTTTATCAGCACATGAAACGCATCTGTTTTTTAAACCCAAATTTCAAGTTGCAGGGTTGCGTTGTTGGATAAATTAGGCCAATTTTGTGAAAATGTAACTTAAATGTGGAATTTTAATAGTCGAATAAGCTGTCAATTCTTTTTGTCAGAAAGAAGTACATGAGAAAACTAGCAGCAGCCTAAGGAGTTAGGGAGTTGCATCCAAAGGAATATGCATTCATTTGCACAAAATGAAGAATATTAGGGCTGGTAGACCAGTCAACTGACTGGTTAAATGTTGTCAGTTGACTCTGTATTTTTTTTTTTTGACCAGTCAAAGATTATAGCAGTTTCATAGGGAGTGAATGTTTTACAGTTTTCTTGACAGAAATAAGATTTTTCTAATTTTTGGACACGTTTCTTAATGGAAAATTTATGCTTTTTCTGTGTAGTATTTGACTCTGTTTGCATTTTTTTTACAATTTTTGACTGATATTTGACTGGTCAATTGACCAAACTTTATTTGACCTATCTAATAAATACTCAACCCTATAAAATATTAAAATCAGGATAGAAGAATATGATTAAAATAGTGAGTTCTGAAGCTTCAGTAAGAAGGAATGCATTGAAGGGAGTACAGTAAAGAAGAATATTTCTCAAGAGGGAAAAAATTGAATTTTAGATGGCTGACAGGTCTTCATAGATCCGTTAGGTTTTGCTAGATGCAATAGACACAAATGGGAGAACACAGTGATTACACAGTGAAATGGAGGTAGGTTACTTTCTTGGCATCTGTGTGCATTTATACATGTGCTCCAAATGGGTGCAGGGGGGGATACTCTTTAATTAGAGTGGCTCCAAGAGCCAGTCTTATTAAAGCATCCGGAGTGTCTCCTATATCAGCTCCCCATGCTTAAAAATGGCGGCTGGGGCGCTTAAACTGAAGTTTATTTGAGCTTTAGTTAAAGCACCCCTGCTGTCATTTTTAAGCGTGGGGACGCTGATACATGAGACACTGCAGTAATTGCCATGCTCCAGCAGACTGGATTAACCAAGCCTGCTCTGACGTGCTGTAATTACAGCATGTTGGAGCAGCCTCACTGCTCATGTGTAGGCGCCCAACATATTTGACAAAATGTTGATACTTTTGGGTTACTAATAGGTAATAAACAGGATGAAATGTAATATAAATGAAACATCGTTTTGCCTTGAAATGTTTCAGCAAATCCATCCTATATTTCGTTAACAAACCAAGCCATTATCAATTGGGTACAAGCTAATAGCTTAGGTACCCGAGTAAAAATTTCTTGTCTTTATCTACCTTTACCAGCGGTACTTAAATATGAGGCAAGATGCATGAATAGAATTGATCCTGTTTATGAGGCCAATCAAATGTTTCTTCTCTAGGAGGGTAAAATTGAACCAGTGCCTGTGTTTAAGTATTTTCTAGATCCATGGTGCCCAACCTTTTTTGCTCTGTGGGGTAGATGACTGATGCACGGTGGTTCTACGGACTTCATGGCCAGGGCCCAATCAGGTGCATGCTTAATTGGGACTCCCCCAAACTCCACGCTATATGTTGGCTGTGGCCTTATGGGGAATTGAGCCTGCCACCTTAGCCCCAGCCTCGTGCACTCTGGCTTGGGTGCTGTCACCCCACCCCTCCAGGCCAAGCTGCTTCGCACACTCTGGATTGGGCTCTGCCATCTGCCTCAGTCTAGGCCCAGGTAGGATCAGGCTTCATTGCCCCCTCCTTCACCATGCACACAAGATTGGCTCCCTTGCCCTGCCCCAGCCCCCATATACTCTAGATTGGGCCAAGCCATTCTGCATGCACAGGCTCAGGCCCTGCTGCTCCAGCTCCATGCCATCCTTATGGGACCCTGTCGCCCACCCCTGTGCTGTAGGCCGGATCCCAGGTGCAGAGTCATGTCGTCTGGCCCAGGGCTCTTGGAAATTTTTGTGATGAAGGAGAGGTGGCAGTGTTAACCGCCACTGCTCCCCCCACCAAGTATCCGATCTTTGAGGAGCCCTGAGGGCTGCATCTGGCTTGCAGGCCAGGGATTGAGCATCCCTGCTCTAAATGGTAGCAAATTTGTTTAACTTGGTGAGAGAGAGCTCACTTTTTGATAGATTGAACATAAGGTCTCCACTCAGTACGCTTCTATGGATAGAAGATTTATCTAGATTTCAGAAGGCAGCTAAATGACTGTACTTCTTCAGACTCATAAAGTTAAATGGTTGATACCTTGGACAGACAAACTAAGAGAACAGTGGTTCAGATCAGGAAGATGGTTGTTGTTTAGTGTGGTGAATGGGAGCCCCATGCTGAGGAAACAAGACATTTACATTAGTTCTTCTCCTAGAAGATTTTTGAGATATTTTCCTTGGATTCAAGTGTACAGTATCAATCAAAACTGTCCAGAACCTCCTAATGGAGCATGAACCCTGGCTTGCTTCTTGTCTTAGAAGAGTGGGGGGGCCACCCTTTTTGGCCGGCGTGCTGCAAATGAGCCCCGCACCCTTTCCGAGTGCCACTCTGATCCCCTTCCTCTTCCCAGTCTACTGCTCTGCTTTCTGTTCCCTATTCTGTTCTCTATGCAATCTTCTGCTCTGCCTTCTGCTTCCAGCGCTGTCTGTTGCTGTGCTGTCTGTCCCCTTGCTGATCTGTCGTGCCACACACACAGGCTGCCCATGCCACTTGTGGCACTTGTGCTGCAGGTTGGCCACGCCTGTCTTAGAAAATTTGAAACTACAAATAACAATCACCTGAGTCCACTGGGTCAGTGGTTTTCAATTTTATCTTTGCTTCCTTTTTTGTACAGAAAGGTAGGGAAAAAAAGATTGTCCACTTACACTGAGGGTAGTAGTTCTGGTGCCAAATAGAGAGGCATGAGGACTGTTTGCCTAATAGCTGGCTTTATTGCATTATGTCTCCACACTGAATTTGGGGCCGCTGCAAATGCTTAGCAGAACTGAATTAGCAACTGATGTGATTTCCTACATCATGAGCTTGGGGAAACATGCATGGGCTCCACTGTCTGCAGGATGAGGCTTCTCAGGTATGTTATGTCCAGTAGGATAGTATTAAATTCTCACTTTGAGAGGTTGGGGGAGGAAGTGCACAGAGGAGGAAACAACTTTGATTCAGCAGGCCTCTATATCAAGGCTATATTATGAGTAGACTGCTTTAAGAGCTCAGTAAAACTTTGGCAATATTGTGGCTTTTGTAGGTGTGTTTATTAAATGTTTGCTATGTGGAAAAATATGGTTAACCCTGTATTGTAGGGTAGGGTAACGTACAATTTTGATTGAGGTTATATGATTGAAGAAAATACAGTGGAAAACAAATGTAGAAGTATGACCAAATGGCAGGAAATCAGATATGAAGTTGTTGTTTCTGTAAGATAACACCACTTAGGCCGCCTAACCACATGGTTTGTTACCGTGTACTGGTTTCTGATAAAATTGAGCACAGCTTCCTTATGTTTTTCTCTTTGAGGCCACTTGAAAAGGCAGATTCTTCTTATTCTAGAAAGTGTTATTGCTGTTCTGCTTTGCTGTGTTGGCCAAACGGAGCTAAAGGTTTCTATAACTCGTGCACAAATAACTGTGGGCCAAGTTTTAAACAAGTACCTCTACAGCACCTTCAAAGCCAGGGGATTACTTATGCTTCACTTGTAGTGTACAGATTTATCCGCTGCATGTTTTAATACTACTGAGCCTATGAGAAGGGGGGAAAATCCTGTTGGACAATTGTGTAGATACCGCGTGTGAAGAAGGGACTATCTAGTTTTGAAAAACGAACACAGAGTCCTGTATACAAGTAAAGCTACTTGCCTTCTGATATGACAGTTGGGACAAACTCCATAATGCCTATTTAAACCTTTATTTAGAGTAGAACTGTATTTTAGGTAATGAGATCAGCTTGAACACCAAAATTCAGTGATGCATCTTCTACATGTTTGCATAGATACTCTGCGAGAGAGATCATTATACTACTCAAGTCTCCTTACTCTTGATGAAGAACATGTGACACTGTGGAAGCCTCTGTGTTGGCTCCCAAAGGTGTTTCATTTAATTTTTTTTTTTCCCCTCTTCCCTCTCCAGACGGCAAACAGTAACAAGCACTCCTTGCTGGATTGAACTTCATCTGAATGGACCTCTACAATGGTTGGACAAAGTATTGACACAGATGGGCTCCCCTTCAGTACGCTGTTCCAGCATGTCGTAAAACTCCCTTCCTCCGTTACCAGTGGACTAAATATCAAGTCCCGCCAACAGACTTAATATAACAGCTCGTCTGTCGTAGTATTTGTGTGTGGTCCCCATGAACTGTTTACTATACAAAAAAGGTTTTTAAAGAAAAGAAAACAGCACTTGAGGTCTCATCAATTAAAGCACCTTGTGGATTCTGTTTCCTATACTCTGATACTAGATGAAATTAGTGTATAGAAACACCTTCTTCAGAAGGAAGAAGGGACAGTTCTAAAGACTCTTAATGGTGTTTTATTGGGTATATAATTGAGTGTCCTAAAGGTTTATCAATAACATGAATAGTTAAGTATACGTACAGGTAAATCAGAATATTGTGCTGTTCTACTTTTTTTTTTTTTTATGTTCCCATAAGTAGACGTTCTGCTTTTTGATTGATTGGGGCAAATCTCATACAGTTCCAAGTCTCTTTACTCCTTTATTCTTTTATATTTTTTATATACGCAGGTTTTCAAGTTGTCCTAAGGTTAAAAAGCAGACTTTCCTTGTAGAAACGCTTAACTTTCTTGCTGCGTTCTTTAGAAAAAAACACAAAAAAAATTCCTCCTTTGGAAGGCAAAGAAATTGCCTGAGTTAGGTCTTTGAAATCTTAGACACTTTGTATGCTTAATGAGGCCTAAAATAAATTTATTTTGTAAATTCTGAGCATCCATCACACTAGGAGTCTACTTCTTCCCTACCCATCCAAGTTAATGCATCTATTGCCGGCAATAGAGGCACTGACACTGCCAGCACCAAGACATTTGTGACTTTTTTTTTCTTGTACCTCAAATCATTAAAGCAAATACTTTTTTATGAAATGAGAATGTATATTAGTATTGAATACTTGTGTAAACACACAAGCTTATTGGCTTACCCCTTAAATCTCTCTTAACTAGAAATGTCACTAAAATCTTGATTTTTATTTTATGACGCCAAAAACCCTTGAAACAACTTTTCCCAGGGATAATCTAGACTCTTCCATGTAGGTTTTAAATAGATGCAGCTTTTTAACCTATTTCAATAACAAAACTTAAAACTTGATCTGAGTGGCTTTGTATGGCTTAGTTACATACCAGATCATATACATTCATTATGCCATAATGGGCCTTGTTGTAAAAGTAGTTGCTTCTGCAAAACCTCTAGGATAGTGGTTGCTGAGGTATGACCAGCAAAGGAAGACTTCTAGGTTCTTCATTACAGCGCATGTTATTGTGAACCCTTGGACACTACAGTCACACCATACTTAAAAATTATTCTGAATTATATTCTACAAATAAGTCTGGGTTGGGGAAGGGCTGGGAAACTGTATAGAAGGGTTATTCTGACTTGAAAAATATACATCTTACTAACAATCTTGTGATCTAGCTGTCTGTCATTCTTTTGTTATTGTGGCAGTAGCAGGATTGCCTTTTGTCTGTTTTTCCCATTGTTTCATCCATTACACTAGTACTGTACTTTGTAAGTACAGCTAGTGATAACTTAGCTTTGAGAACAAAAATGTGGCCAGTGTTACAACTTTTAATCCATTGACTGAATTAAAGATAGTGATGGATATTTTTATGCCATACATAACAAATACGGCATAGAAGCAATACCAAAAATTAAGCCTTGAAAAAGTGGGCCAGATAATTTTTTAAAATTGGCAAAGCAGTTACCAGTTTGTGCTAGTTTTACCAGTAGACTAATGCATTGGTAGAACTTGTGAACCTAAGAAATAAGCTTCATGCGTGTTGCATTTGCCTAATATGTGAATACACTAATAAAAGTTTTAATTCTCATGATGGTGGTTTTGTTAATGTTTGATATCATGTATATTTACACACATGCATGTGCAATTTTAATGAATTACCTCCTTGAAGAGAACTTGCCTGAAGTCTGAACATACAAACGCACTAGCAGAGTTGCTCTGATTCCTTCAGTCTTCTTTGTAGCCCCTGCACAGAGTGGGATTAAAATAATGCAGCATTCGGAAGAAATTCCAATGCGAGATAAGTGTACGTGTCTTATTCTCACCGGTAAAAGGGAGAGAACTGAATTCTGAAACTGAAAAGGAATCGAAGTAACAGAATTCTCACAATGAGGTTATCTAGGCATATATTAGACAGCAGTCAGACTTAAAATAGAATTAAAATTTTTATGTGGTCTCGGAACTTCTGAGTCTCATTTTCCATCTATGTTGTATGATGGGAGACTTTAGAATTCTTATCTGGAGTAGAAACAAGCCTTTTTTCACTGAAAATCCAAATGGCATCAAGTGCTAGGTCAGAATGGTTGCTTTTTCTGAGCTAGATAAGAGGCTGTCCGGGTAAAAGAATGTTTCTGCCATCACAAACTGCATTTATGATCTGTCTGAAACTTGGGTCAAGTATGTGACCTAATTCCAGTGTCTCATTACTGTGGATTCTTTTTATTTGTTCTCTTTCAGCTTTAGTGATATTGCTCACTTTGCCTTGAACAACACTACAATAACCCTGATTGTAGACTTTTTGGCGCCTGTCCCTAATTGGCATACAAGGAACCTACCAACAGTATCCATGGACCTGTTGAGTTGCCTGCATGCAAGGCTGTCCCATCATCTGTAGGAAAGTCATTTTTTTTCTGATTTGTAGTAAAAAATCTTAATATGATCTTTGGTACAAGCTCTGTCTTCTGCTAGAGCTACTCCCTGCATTCAGGATGCCTGTCTGCCCATACTTCATTGAAATTCTTTTGCTAGTCTCTGATTAACTTTCTCAGTCTTCTCTTGTCTCTCAGTTTGTATGCCTTCTGAGGTTTATTCCACAGCTGTTCTGCTCTTCTTCACAATGTGCCAAGGCTTGCCCAGACTTCTCTGTGAAGAATGCTTGTGGCACGCAAGGACTGTCACACAAGCATTTTCTATACTGTGGAAATTGGCCTGTAAGTGACGGAACAAAGTATGAATGGAAAATGGAATTGCTTTGGGGTGAGACTAATAGAAACAAGGAGAAATGGTCTCACATTGCAGCAAGGGAAGTTTAGGTTAGATACAGTAAAAACTCTGTTATCCGGCATCCATGGAGAATGGGGGGTGCCAGTTATCAAATATGCCAGTTATCTCAGAGTTATACTTCTCTCCAGCCCGGTGGGTTGGAGGCGTCTTTGCCTGTTCGGGCCACTGCCCCTCCAGCTGCATCCAGTGAGCCAGGGCTTTCACTCCCTGGTGTCAGTGTGCCGGTGGACAGGGATGAGGGTCCCACGCAGGCTGCTTTGCCCCAGGCCGTGGTGCACGAGGAAGAAGTGGGACTCTGCTTGCGGTGGCGAAACTCGAAGTGCCACGGTGGGACAGTTGCTGGTTAATAGAGCATTCTGGATAGTAAAGTGCTCGATAACATGGCTTTTATTATATTAGAAAAAGCTTTCACATGAGGAGGGTAGTAAAGCACTGGAACAGGCTACCCAGAGAGACTGTGGAATCTCCATCCTTGGAGGTTTTTAAGGCCCAGCTCAACAATGATGATCTGGTTGGGGCTGGTCCTGCTTTGAGCAGGGGGTTGGACTAGATGTGACCTGAGGTGCCTTCTAACCCTCATTTTCTATGCTTCTATGATAAACCTTACCTAAAACTATAGAGTCTACTGGTTTACGGTCAATCATATTGTCATCCATTAGAACTCGAAGAGATTTGCTTTATTACTAAAGCCACAACAACCTATATAGTAAGGCACTTCTGATGCCTGGATTCTGGTCTGTTTTGCCAGTATCCTGTTTTGATCTTGAACTGTATTGCCCTCCCCCGTTAGAAACTATGAAATTTGCTTAAAAGCATGAGACTGAAAAACCATTTCTTTTCTTTTCTTTTCCAGCTTCAGCCTTTAAGGACATGCATAGGTCAGATTTTCAAGGTTTTCCTGAAAACTAAGAGACCTTACCCTCTTAAATGAAAGCTGACTTGTAACTTCTCGATTCCAGTAACTAGAATTGAGGCATTAAGAAGAAAAATCGACTATCCCCACTCCTCCAAGTTCGTCATTAGCTTTAGCTTGTAAAGTTTTTGTAGAGCTTGTAGAGGGTTGGTCTTTCAGGGTATCTCTTTGTTTGTCTCTGTATAGATAATTGCATAAAAGTTCTCATGGCCTGCTACTGAAACGTGCACAATTTTAGAGCGTTGTAGTGGTCTTGTGGTTAGGGTGCTGAAAGAAAATGCTGGACATTAGGCCTGTGCGAATAAGCAGCTATTCAATTCGGCTTTGGATCTGGCTGCTTCAGATGCCAGCGATCTGATCCGGAGCTCCGGATTGGTTTCCTGCTTCGATTTGGCCGAAGCAGCTCCGAACCTCCGGAGCCACTTCGGAGATCTGGCCATAGGGTATAATGGGGAATCAATGAAATATCTATAACTTTGTGGGTTTTTGTCTGATTTGAATGAAACTTGCAGGGGTGGTAGCCTCTGCTGAGAGCATGAATCCTGCAAAGTTTCAAGAAGATAGGTGCAGGGGTTTGGGGAGACCTGCACCCCAAATTCTTGAAAGCAAAACTCATGCTGCGTGTATCTGTTACACCACAGGGGGCTGAAAACTGCAGGGGTGGTGGCCCCTGGTGAGGCCACAAAGCCTGCCAAGTTTCAAGGAGATTGGTGCAGGCGTTTGGGGGGAACTGCCCCTCAAGCTGCTGACAGGCAAAATTCGTGACATAGATGACCCTGTGTGTGTTAAGGCACAGGGTGAAAGCTGTAGGCCTGCTAGCCCCTGCTGTGGCCACGAAGCCTGCCAGCTTTCAAAGAGATCGGTGCAGGGGTTCGGGGTTCTGGGGCCCTGCACCTCTAGCTGCTGCCAGGCAAAACTCGTGACATGGGTGCTTCTGCTGAGAGCAATGCATAAGGAGTTGTCCACCTGTTGGCCTATTCCTACTCCTGGAATATTGTTGATGAAATGTAGATCTTCCCAGTTTAAGCATGAGTAGCAACCTTTGAATATGCAAACTACTTATATATTAAACAGGAACATCTTAAAATAACATTCAGACTGCACTTCGTCCTTCTCTGCTTTAGATGCTTTCTCTGTGAGCTCCTCAAGAGTAGGGACTGTGCCACCTCATTTCTTCTGTTTCGTGACCACGCAGCTCTCAATGCATTTCTCCAGCAATATGTTGCCAAGTCTGTAAAGAATGAAGATAGGGCTTCAGAGCTGAAAACAGTTTTTAACATTAACTGTCACCTACTCAACTGTATTTGTGATCTTTTTAATTCAGAGCAAAGTAGAGGCAGCTGGAAGAACAAAGATGGATGACAAATTCAAGGGCATCACATTATTTTTCAAGACAAAGGTTCCTCCTAAAGCTACGTGGAAGGCCTGGCAGAAGTGGGTGGTATTGATTTGAATGACTCCTTTCATATACATGCTAGAGGATGACAGACAGATGCTTCTGCATCTCTAAGATCAAGCTTGTTCTTTCTCGTTTCAAAGTGTGAAAGTTACAGATAATGCAATGCCATCTGGCTTTATTAATGCTGAAACACTGTCCAGCTCCAGCTGTTTATTTGCCTAAACTTGTAACTGATGATACGATTAGTTTGGGGAGTTTAAGCACAGCTTATCAGCTCTGTTGGCGATTGTAATCTTTGTCTATGTGTCCATTTTGATTGAAGCTGGCGTTTGCCTTAACTTCCTACCTCGTCTACTCATAGGCATATTGGACTAAGATTCCAGCTGGCACTGTCATGCTATTGTTTGACAACTCATCCACTTAAATGACTCTCTCCTGGTAAAGAAATGGCTGCTCCCCAAGGCAAATTAGCTTTTCAAGTTTGAACTCTAGGAGAAGGGTAACTAATGAACAGATAATCTGTTAGGGGACTTGTTTTCACCTCCATGAGGCAAAGCAAGAGTCGCCTAACAAGGCAGCTGGAGCCTCTAAGCACACAGTCATTGTTCAGGGAGGCTGGCTTGGAGTAGGGGCTCTAATTCAAAGGAAATGCTGCATGAAGGAAGGACGGATGCTGGCTTTCTTGACGGTTTCTACCATAGGTTCAAAGAAAGGGTAGAGATGGAGGAAGGGATTCGGGTAAAGGTGTGAGTATTTTGCTCAGGTCTGTATGATAGTTGTGCTATCTAAGTAATGAGGAACTTGATTCAGAACCCCTGGCAGAGATATGTTTCTCTCTGTTTTTCACTATCCTGTGTTCCTCGGGTTAAACTGTAAACCCCAAATACCCACAAAGTGGAGCTCTGGAAAAGGGCTTGCTTAAGTGACTAAGGCTTTGGGGAGAAAGGGAAGACAGGAGAGTAAGCAGTGCCCTCGGGGGAGCTTAGGGGAGCCAGGCTATGGGACCCTGTTCCTGTAAGAGGGTAACAGAACCTGCGTGTGAGAGATCCTGGTGAGGCCAAAGGTAGGAGCAACACTGCAGTCTGCTGAAAATGAGGCAAAATAACAATGTATGGGCTCACTGGATTGAGACCCAGCACTGATGAATGTCCAGCAAAGGTGCTTGATCTGGGTTATGTGATTCAAAGGAGCTGCCAGCAAGAGTGGAAGTGTATACATGGGTGACCAACAATGTTTTGTAATGGGCCAGAACAACCTGGCTCCCATCCAAGGTAGACAGGTGTCCTAGCCTGGCCACCGCCATCTTCTTCCCACTCCCTAAGTGCAGCACTGGCACAGTTCCTCACTGGCTGGCTGTGGCACGGGCATGGGTGAAGTCCCCGGCTGCTGCCATGCCACCAAAGCCCCTTCACTTTGTAAGCATATGTTGCCAACCTCTGGCCTAGATTAAAAACAAACAAACTACACCCCCGCCCCCCTCGCCCCAACCCAGCAGGTAGCTGCTTCAGGTAGTGCAGAAGTGATGCAACTACAAAGGTTGGCACAGTGAAGAATTACCGTGGAACCGACGTATGCTTTCCCTAAAGGTATCTGTGAGCTGCTTGCAGATTTTGGGGTTGTTTTTTTTTTAGCTGGAGTAACCAATGTGTGGCAGGATCCAGAAGCAGCTCCAGATGGTTTATAAGGCTCTTTAAACTTGCACCGCAGTTTATTCTCAACAGTCTTCTGGCCAACAACAAGCATAAAGCCAGGCGGCTGGAATTGAGGACCATCACTGATCTCAAGACCTTCTATAAGGCAACTTCTTTGATCTACTTTCTCTGCTGCAAACAGTGCACCTGTCTGAAGAAATGCTTGGAATAAAACCCTACATCATCCTGCAAGCCATTTCTTCCCTTAGGGAGAAGAGGAGTTAGAATGAACCATGCATGTGACCTTGTTTAATGCCCTGCTGGGAGGGTTTTGGGTACTATAGGGATGGTTTGAAAGCCTATACCCAATGCAAGCCAATCAACTTCTTAGGCTTGTCCCATGTCATTTTAGGGGTTGTTTCCATAGTCTTCCCAAAGTTGTTCTTCCTAATAAATAAAATAAATAAATAAATAAAATAAAATAAAAGAAGTCCTTGTTACTACCCAAAAGTCTCCTCTTTTATGGGATTTTGTGATTTAAAGTGCATTTTGTTTCAAGAAAAGCTTGTATCATAGTTTTCAAAACCAAAAGGGAGCAGTATGGCGATCTAGTCCTATGTCCTGTGTAACAAACAGTGGTATTTCATTACAACTGGTAAACTTTTTTTTTTTTTTTAAGCTGATTCAGTGTGTCAACTGAAACTTTTTTGACAGGAACCAGTCAGGGCTGGGCGGCCACCTGCCAGGCTTCCTGCTAAGCTTGCCTCCCCAGGGGCCTTAAGGAGCTGGCTTGCTGATCTAAAAAAACCCTGGAAAATTTCATTTTCAGTTTTTGAAAAACCATTTCTGGAAAACTGTTTTGCATATATTTTTGGTTTTTTTGTCTCTCCATTCCACTTCATCATGAAAAGTCCAGAAATGTGAAAGTATCCAGAGGATGGAAATTCTGGTGCTAACTAGCTCTAAATTTTGCCCAGTGATCATTACAAGGATTATTTATACCTGTTCACCCCCTTGAAATGAAAGGATGGTTTTCTAGTCTACACAAATGGAATAAGAAGGTAAGGTTTTTAAGGAACTTGAGGCATCTGTGTAGCAATGAGAATCAGTAGCATCTTTGGTCCCTAGTCTTCCTGAAGCTCGTCTCTCTGGACACAGTAGAAGCTGCAGGACTTCAAGACTCCTTTAGGAACAAGATCTATCCCACCCAATCCATGTGAGGCCATTTTAAACCTTTGTAGTGATGAATCTTGGGTCTTGCTATCTCTTTCATTTAAAATAAACTTTTTGGCTCTTCCTGGTAAAAACAAACAGTGTTGACCACAACTGACTTCTGCTTTGGGGGAAAATCCTGCCCCTCTTCTCTTTTCTTGTAGCTGGGAAGAAGAGATGCAGCCTCAGCCTACCCCATGGATATCTGTCTGCTCCCCCTGGCTCCCTTGACTTAATAAGGTGCTGGTAATTATGATGATGAAAATGCTAGTAAGTTGGAACCCGTGTCTCAGCATTGTGTCCCCATTGTTAGTGAAGACCAGCTGGAACCCAGTTTGAAATGAGTGGAAGAAACACCAGTTCGGCCGCACTGTGTGGCTTTTCTTACAGTTTAGCTATTTCCCTTGCTAATAATGTGCATGTGGAACGGATTCCTGGAACGAGCCTGGCAATCAAAACTCCTGGGTATTGCCCCAGACAATCTTCCTCGCACCCTGTGTGACCATAGCCAAGTTGCTTAACCTTGCTGCCTGTTTGTAACATGGCATTGACTAAGGTGGTGGGAGTCTACTTTGCCAAAATGGACTGATTTGGGAGGTGCTGCAGAGGCAGAGCATTGTTTAAAGTCCTCATAATCATTGCAAAAGGAATGTTTCCATTTGCTCACATAATAAAGGCAGCAATCGCTCCACCGTGCAGCAACTGGGAGGAAAACAGGAAATAGTTTGTATTTTTAAAAGAGCTTTCACAGTCACTGTGATTCTCTGTTACAAACAAGACATGAAAGTCTCTTTAAAAGGGGATTTGTGCCAGGCGTGAGTTATTTATTGTGAGCTTGGCGAACTGTGCCTGGTATTTAAATTAGATTGAATTTGAGGAAAAAATAGTAGTAGCTCCAGGCCATGACAATTCCAAATCAAGACTTTTCTTTTTTCCTTTTTAAAAAAAGGAAAACATGCTGCAAAACTTGAAATGAAAAAGCTTAATAAAATCCATATTCCTGAGAGCACTTGCATTGCAATTTTAAACACATGGAAGGAAATAATCATAAGCAAGCTAATAATGAAATAAAAAGATTTTTCTCCCTGCTGCTCATGGTACAGCCTGAACCCACTCAATCTGATGCTTTTGGCCAGGTAATGGTATTTTATGTGAAACAGCATTTTTGGTATGTATTGGTTAAAGCAGTTCATTCCATGCACTCATGGGCCAGATTCTTTGCTGGGTGTAAATGCTCTATGGAGCAGAATTTATTTTAACATCAGCTGAGATTTTGGCCCCAAAATGAACAGGATTTTTCCATTGACAAATGTGCTCGTGCCTATTGCTTCTCAGTGCATGGGGAAGGGTAAATATGCTGAAGGTTTTCTGGGGAACTTACTACACTGCAGACTGGTGAAACCTTGAAACGTTCAAGTGTTATCAGTATAATGTTATAGATTGGAGAAGGCATCAAACACAGCTCAACCCTAGCTAAGAGAGGTGAATTTAAAAATTCTTGTCAGCTGGGACAAAGTTATGTCTAGGCTTTCAATGGCCTTGACAAGCAGCAACAGCCTGGAGTGAAATTTCTATGTGGCATAGCACATAAAAACATGCTGACTCTAACGGCAGTGGAAGTAAATTAAAGGAACAGGTTTGATCATAAACCTCCTGGAAAATATGAGCATATTGAAGCAGGCTGGATAATTAGCATAATTACATCACAGCAAATGCAAAGGAGATCATATTAAGGGATATTGTATTGCAAGAGCTCTGCTACCACTGGTAGTACATGTTGGACGGAGGGACTGCTCCAGGGAATGGAGCAGTAAAATCTTGTTATGAATTTGTTTATCGAGAGTGCAGAGATAGGAAGGAACAATGATGGCAGTTAGCGGGCTGAATTATTGCTTCTTTAACCTTGCTTTCCCCTGATATTCTTTTGTCTGTGCCTCAGCATCCTATTTACTTAGGAGTAAAGGAACAGTAAGATCCCAGAGGAAGAGTCTATGGGTTATCAGCACTTGAGAGAGCCAAGCTGGGAGTTGGCTTTATATTGTTGCATCTTTACTGCTGCCTTCTTTCTGTCTGGCTAATGGCTTTCCCCCCTGTGTTGGTTTCCCAAACTGCCTCCGTTTTCTCCTTCACTAGTCTTTTCCCAGCTCCATGACGGTGCCAGCGTGTGCAAAGCTTTTCCGCTCGATATAATTATTTAATTGAACCTGGGTATCCTGCGTTCTGGGTGAGCGAGCTGGCCTATGTGTGTGCGCGCCAGGAGGTGTGGAAACAGGAACTCGAAAGAGCTGAGTTTCACTCCATTGTGGAGCATGGAAACTCCAGAAGCTTTACGGGCTGCGAAGGCTCTTTCCTGTCCAGCTCCAGTGTCAGCGAGTCAGCAGAATCACGGAGAAAGGGAAGAAGAAACTACAAACCCAAGGCACAGTAGTACACAGATCATACCTATTTGAGTGCTTGACACCCCACCTAATTTGCAGCAGACTGCCAAGTGAAGAGCGAGCTGATCCCTTTGCTGTGGCTCTGACTTCAAAAGGCACTGCTGCTTTGACCAAGACTGGCTTCTCTTTCAAATACTGCCGAGAAGAACCTTTCTATCAGGGCAGTTGAGCGCTTTTTCATAAATGAGGGACATCGTGTGCTTCTGTGTCTGTGTAGCTGAGTGCTTACGTTCTCTTAATGTTCTAATTGATTGCATTTGACTGGTATATGAGCACTAATAATTAATACTCTGCACTTCCAAGAATCTCAACGCATGCTGAAACATTAATGCATCAAGCCTCTCGATCCCCCTGTAAAGCAGAGGCTTGTACAGCTTGCCTGCAGTTGGTGGCTGCCATGAAAAAGCAGAAAATCTGTTCAAACTCGATGTGAAGAGCAGAGGAATTGAGCACAAGGTCTCTGCCCTAATCTTCAAGGTGCTCCACAGAGCTAGGCCGGATAAAAGGTCACCTACAATACAATTTTGACAGTGCTTCATACAACTTCTCTCACCCAGTGGACCTTCCCATGTGAAAGGGAAAATCTCATTTGTTCACACAAAGAAAACTTTGTTGGAGACTGCTCCTGAGAGGAGTTTATTCTATGAAGGAACATCACGGCCTCACCATCCTCTTTCATAAGGGCAAGGTACATTTCTGAGACTGATGTGCTGTTACATAACACGTCTGACTTCTGCACACCCTCAGGAAAACCTGCTGCAGCACTTCCAAGGCTTTTGGGATGCTACAGATCCCCTCAGCTTTGTGTGGGACACTGCGAACCCTTATCAAGCCTGTAACTAAAGAGGACCCAGCACAAGCAATCGTTGCAGAAAGTGCAAATGATCTGACTTTCAGTGGTCTGAACCGCAGCCCAGGAGCAGGTGCCCTAGAGAACCAAGACCCCATTGCACGTGGTCCATTTGATGGGGAGAAGGTATAAGGCAACTGTCACAGGCTGTTCATTTTGTGTGGCTTCATGCATGGCCAAAGGCACTTGGGTACAAAGGGGATTGAACAAGGTATAAGACCCTATATAGAATAAGGAGTTGCAGATAGCAGCTGGAGCTCCTAATGCCGGTGCCTATGCTTTAACCACTAGAACGCGTGCTCTCCGTTACAGGTAGCATAGATGGCTGCCTGTAACAGTTTCTTATTCTTTAATTTTTTTTTAGTTGCTGCCGTTCCGAGCTCCTACCATGTTATCTAAGATCTCAATGGTTCAGTCGAACTTTAGGAGACGGGTCTCAAACTCCCCTGCCTTGATGGAGCCTTTTCTCTTCGCCAGCGATGGAGAAAGCCAAGGGGAGCAGACACATTTTTGTAGTGGTTGTCCCTGGTCACCTAACCAGGGGTCTGCTAGAGACTGAAGTCTTGCGTGTAGCCACATGGCCTGCATAGCACTCAGTCCTAAAGTGGTATGGACGCCCATGACCTAGGACGTAGGAATGAGGCCATTGCCTTATTTCTGACAGGCCATTGGTCAAACCTGAGGGTTAGAGCCATCTTAGTAGGAGACAAAGTCAATGGCTTGTAGGGGACATGCTGTTTACTTGCCAGCTGCTCTACTACATATTCTGTCCAGAACTGAATAGAGGAAGCCTGCACTTGCTCCCCTTCCCCTGCTCCTTGTACCTCCCCGAGACTGGGGTGAACCCCGTCTGGAGAAGATGGGGAGCAGCGGCTCCTCCACTCCTTCCATTCCAGAGGGGGATGGGGCGGTGCAGAAAGGCTCCCCTGCACTACTCCAGACCGGGGACACCCTGCTGTCCCGCTCTCTGCTGCAGACCAAATTGGGAGTGGAGGGAATGGCAAGGCAATGCTTCCTTCCCATTCCCCAGACCGGGGTGTCCCCAGGCTTAGGAAGGCTCTGGAGGCAGCAGTAGCTCAAGTCCATGGGAAGAGTTGAGTTGCCTGGAAATGCCCCTTATCACTTTCTCCATATAGCCCCCATCTCCATCTTCCCTCTGACCCATGGAGGGGTGGAGCAGTGTACAAGCATGCATTGCTGCAAGAGAAACACTTTTGCTGGGGAGATCTTCCCAGTGCCAGGCGGGAAAGAGCATGAATGCTTGTAAGTCCTCGTTTCTTCTGGGAGAGCAGCGATTCTCCTGGTAGAAAGGTGACACCCGTACATGGCTTTCTGTTCCCTCAGCCCTTTCTGTTTCATGTGTAAGCCCCATCTTAAGAGCTCAGAGAGACATTCCTGTCTTGCTTGTATGTAAGCAAAGCAAGGCTCAGAGTCGAGGGGATCTACTGCTTGGTCATGAGCTGGCAGCAATCATCAAAGGAGAAACAAGCCAGAACTCTTTGCAAAGGGAACCTGGCAAGGCCACATGATGGCAGCAGAGAATAAGGAATGACAAGATTGAGGCCTTGCTTCTATAATGGAGGGACCGAAGACCAGCTGGGCTCTGGGCAACACAGCGTTGCGATGGCAACAGATGCACGTGCACGTTCTCTTTAAATTAAAACAAGCCTGACTCCAATTCCACTTCTCCCTTTTCCAGGCAGGTGGATTTTCTGAGTATACTGCCAACAGTAAAATGAAACAAGGGCTTCAAGTCATGGCAGTACTAGAGAGGCATCCAACTTGGGGTGTGAGCTGCTGCAACCGCTGGCTGGTGTCTGAATTGTAAGGCAGCACCCCAAATCTGGCCACTTTAAGACTGATTTCTCTCTTTCATATGACAACTACTCGGAGTTTCTTGATGGTAGAGCTTGGCTTCCCTTGCTCAAGGACTTCTAACCCCCATCTCTTGGGCTAAGGGGGCCTCTTTAATAGCAGAGAGTAATAGGAAGTCTGATGCATTATAAAGCAGTTCTGATTTCTTCCAGCAGAAAGAAGTGATGTCCATATACATGAGCTAGGCCATTATGCTGTAGTGAACATAGAGGGTGATGACAGAGCCCCTTGCAAGACCCATCAGGTTGCATTTGGCGCCGCAGGCTGGATGTTAACTTGTGATGCCCCATAGCAAGAGACTGCAGGAGCTCAACTTTATTTTAGCTTTCTTAACAGAAGAGCAATAAGTGACTTCATTACAGGGTAGAGATACCTTGTGAGCAGAGAAAACACTGGATCCTGAAGGATGCTTTAATTTGACGGAGAAAGAGATGGCAAGTCCAATGGCAGGAAGCTAATGCAGCTTGCTTATGCTCCGGAGGGTAGGCTGTGGGGCATTGTCTGAGAGCTCACTGCCAGTTCCTCCCCCAAGACAGGTTGCTTGGCAAGGACTGGTGTAGTTCACCTACTGTCCCCATGACGATGTTGGGCCTGCATCTCCCCTCAGCTAACCCCACTTAAGTGTGGACCTGTCTAACCAAGCAGAAAATCAGAACCCCAAATGTCCTGGGCGTGTGGTTTTGGTAACAACCTTGAATGCTTTTAGTGGCCATCGTAGTTGGGGCTGTGACTGTCTCTCCTTTCTCTTCTGATGGGAATTGAGTGCAATGGCTGAGAGAGGCTTTGCACCTGGAGGCTTTGCTGCCTCAGTGCTGGAAGTCCTGCTGATGGGTGGCTGTCACCACCAAGCGTGTGCCCCTTCTGGTCTCTCTGCCTGTCCCCATGCCTGCATCTGCACTCCAAGAAAGCCCAGATGTTGGACGGCTTGTGGCAGCCAGCAGAAATGAGGTGAGTATCTTCATCCCCCTTCAGTTGCTGGCCATGAAGTGACAGAAGCCTTTTTCCAAGCAAAGTCAGTGCAACTGCTGGCAGCATGGAGGGGTCTGTCACCCTGGTGGGCTCCTGCCAGCCAAGCTCTGCAGTGCAGAGTAGGGCTAATTAATCATCCTGGGCCACCATGCACACGAGAGCCTCAGCGTTGTCCCTCATGTGAGACATTGTCTGGCCGCATGTTGCCTGTGGTGTCTTTGGATGTCCTTCTGGATTGTCGCAAGGGATCAGACAGGCGCTGAAGTACTTGCCTACTCTTTATGAAGAGTTCAAAAAGGGATGGGATTGGACCAAAAGCTCTGGAGCTCCCCATCCACTAGGACAAAGAAGGCTACATGCTCTTTTGGAGCTCTCCATCCACTAGGACAAAGAAGGCTACATGCTCTGCCTCCCCTTTCTGGAAATAAAGCATCCCTACCACCGGCAGTAGCGGCCTTAGGGGAGGGCAAACCAGGAGACATGAGGCCCCACACTTTAGGGGCACCAAAATTTTGCAACGATTTTTTGGGGGTGAAGCTTTTGCAAGCAAGTGGCTCTATTTGCATTTTAACACTTGACTATCTAATTCTCCCAAGGAATATTTAAAAAGATCCGTGATACAACTATATAACTATATTTACCCGAGTACCTCTAAGGGGACCCAAATGACTCTCTTGCAAGGGCCGCAGCAACCCGAAGGCCACCACTACCCCCAGTAGGGGTCGGACCTCACCCCAAGTCTCAGCCTCCTGTAGATCTCAATGGCAGGTTAGCTTGGGAGGACCACAGCTCTCGGGGCTCTTTGGCTTCTACTGAAGAAAGATACACCCCAAAATGCAGACTTACAAATGGTGTTGGCTAGGCACTACTAGTACTATTGCTTAGTATTTTGTATTGCCTCTAATACAGCACTTTCTGCTAGCAGATCTGCAGGCATTCTGCAGACTAGACCAACACCCATGTCCCCATTTTACCTGTGGGGAAGTGGAGGCACAGAAAGGCGATATGACCCACCAAATACCCTGGTGTCCTGAATCCCAGGACCATAATGTTTGTATCTTTAATTTGACAGCAAGGCCTTGCTGATACAAAGCTGCATGTTGGCCTCTGAAGTGTCTAGGTTTCAGCTTTCCATTGCAAGGTGTTCACTGGGACCTATAAGTAAAACCTCTGTACTGGTAGGAATTGGGTCCTGTGTTCTTCCTATGTGCTGCTGCCCTTTTGAAGCAGAGGTCTGTACTTTGCGGTCAGTGTTATAACTAGGGTGAAGTGACCAGTGTAGCTGCCCTGGGTGCCATGTTGGGGTGGGGTGGAAAAAAACAGCGGCTGCCAGAATGCAATGATTGCAATTGCAGTGGTGGTCCCAACCAGACTGCACTTGTGTGCAACAGTTGTTCCAGGCTCCTGGCAGCATTGTTATGCCTCTTGCATCTGTGTGATCAGGCAGACTCTGAAGTTCAATTAGTCTCTTCCAGGGGACAGGTTTCCCTGTGCAGTCTTCATCCCATTTACCAGAAAGAGCTGATCTTCTAATTCCACCCCTGCATTTTTGTTACCTTTAAAGGAGATGTGATCGCAGCACGGGGAGCTATAGAGTTGCAGGAAAACAGGCCTAGCCTAGATGGTCTCCTGAAGTCCCTTCTGCCTCCTTGCTTGGGGGCAGGCTTATCCCTGTCTAACCCATTTGCTAGCTACCATCTAGCCGGTGTTGGTAACAACAGCAGTGAAGCCACAGTGGCACAGACTACAGCATGGGCTAGTGGACCCTGTGCTTTGATTGCTCGTCTATGCTCTGCACGGCTAATGTTACCTGGGCTGGGTACATTATGCTTGCTAGCTTTATGCCCACCCCGGCGGCAGTCTTGCCTTCAGTTTGTGTCCACAGACCTTCATTGCAGCAATAGCCAGGTGCAGGTTGTGCCTATAAATGGGGGGCAAGTTGAAGTCTCTTAGAAACAGGCCATTCAGCAGCGGGTGAGCAGGAAAGAGCATCCATACTACAGCTTGAGAAAGGGAGGAACACGACTAGGTATAGAAAGGCCTCTGCTTGACACCAGCTGCTCTCTTGAAATGGTCTTGTGTATAGTCCTAGTCGAGGCCGCTGGGTGGTGCTGCTTTCTAGGAAGTGCGGGGCTCAGCCCACTTGTGGTTGCAACACCAGCTTTATCCCATGTCACGTTAATGTCTGATGGAAATAAACTGTATCTTTTATAACAATGCGATTGGATCGTCAGGGACAGGGAGAGAAAACGGTGCCGGATAGTGCCGGCAAAGCTTGGAGTTTGAAACGGCTCCAGTAAGACAAGCAGCTGATGAAAATCTACAAAGTCCATTCTCTCCTGGTGCATTCGGTATATGCAGTTTCAGAGGGGAGGAGCAATTTTTGTCTTTTCCTAGAAATACAGAAATATCCCATCTCAGGAATAAGCTGCTTCTAACTGTGTCACAGCTCCCAGGGCTACCCAGGCTTGCTAGAGTGCTGTGCATCTTCATTCCCTTGCTTAATCAGACACGGCAATGCTGTGCAGTCCTTGCTCGTGCTAGGAAAATGTGTACTCACTTCCCGCGGACTTCATGATGAGACTTCTTTTGTGAGTATGGAGTCCACAACACAGGGGAAAAATGAAACAAGTACAGAATATTGCCAGAAAAAGGGTTAAAATCTTACAGGAGAAAAGAGGAAAAATGTAAAAAAAAAAATACATTTCCAAATGCAGCTACAATAGTTGTATACAGATATTCTTCTCGCTTGGATGTATACGTGTCTTTTGAAGAAAGCTGGACAAAAGCTTTTCTTTTTTTTTAACTGAAATCTTTCTTGACAAAAAAATGAAGTTTAGGAATGTTTTGCTAGTTCATTTGTATGTCACCAAACTTCACATTAAAAGGCACCCTCAAAGGATTGATGAAAAAAATCAAATTGCATTTATTTATTTTGCCTTTTTATTCAGAGCAAACTGTTTTGGATTTTCTATGTAATATAATTTTTAATCTACACATTTCCTTTACTTTTATGTTTAAAAAAATTAAAAAGCTGGTTTCTAGTTTCAGCAGTTTTAAAACATGTTTTTTGGCCCCCAAATGGAATATATTGAAACTTTGATTTCCAGCATTTTGAAAAGTAACATCTTTTGATTGCATCTGAATGAAAATGTACGGTTTTGTGACTTGCTGGCCAAACAGAAAACTGTTGTTTTGCCTAGCTCTGTTTAAATGCTGAATAATGAATTAAGAAAGTGTACTTAGCTCTGTGCCCGCAGGAACAAATAGCACGGTGGTGGGTGGGTTCATAGAAGTGAGGAGAGTAAAGCAAAGCTGGGGAATTCACCAGAGATACAAACTTCCTTTGCTGGGATGTTGGTTGCCCTTTTTTCTCCCATGTGGGCAGCAAACTGATTTTATCTCTTTCTCATAAACGTCAGAACTATGCAACTAAACTTCCCAGTCTCAAAATACATGTTTATTAACAATGCTTGAGAATTTTTTTTTTTTCTGGCTACAGGCATGATTTTTTTTTGCCGTCCGTACTGAGTGCTGAATTGTTTCTCGCTCTTCAGACCACTCTGCTGAAATCAGCAGGCACAAATCCGGGTTATTCCCATTCACTAGTGCCTTGAAGTTGGCAGAATCTTGAGATGTTAATTGTTTGATCACATTTTCACAATTTCCACTAATCCCTGTGACTTGGGAGCATAGATGGGATGGTTATGCTAGTTGTATTTATGGATGTACAGCTTTGGATGGCCCTGGGGAAATTAGTCCAGAAGCCAGGGAGTTTAACCTGGCATTTGAGAGCGCTGCTATGCTATAGACTTCTTGTGAGCTAGACAAGTCACTTGTGTCTCTTGTTCAGGTGATGTGGCAATAGTGGCCCTGTAAATCCTTGGATACTGGGCAAATAATTTTTAGGCCAAGGACTAAGACCCAGTGGGGTTGTGGCTCAATTCTTCAAGCCTGACTGTTCAAAGCATTACGTCTAAACTCACACAGAGGAACCTAAATAACAGCGCTGCTGAACGGCAGCAATTTCCATTGATCGCTGAGAATCAGACCATTTCTATTCCACTCATTTAAGGGAATGGGGGGGGGCTCATTTCAGACACCCAAGTGGGTTGTCATGTGTCTGCACTTCTGACTTTCCATCTGCACAGAGATGTGAGGGTTCTTACCTCACCCTATGAGATGTTGGGAGTTTAATCCTTAATGTTTATAAAGTGCTTTGAGAGGTTGCGATGATGCAAAGTGCTTTTAAATGAGAGATGTAGTCAAAGAAACACACCCAATCACTGGGTTTTTGGTTTTTGGTTTGTCTCCGTAACCCCTAGGCAGTGATGCACATGGAGAATTTCAGTGCAATTGGTTAAGTCTTGATTCCAGTGAACTCAGTGAGGCTTGGGTTTAGCTTATCGGCATGAGTTCAGGGGAAAAGTCCCACCACCGAGGTATCCAAATATTCATGAGTCGAGTACTTCTCTTTAGTCCACGTTGAAATTAAAAAGAGGGATGGGTGGGGAGAAACCAAGTAGCACTGCAGGGAGAGGAATATGAAATGACCAAGATAGAAGGCCAGATTCTGTTCATAATCACACCTCACAGGTGTCAAGTGAGTTGTTCTGTAGTTGCACCGTTTTCTAAACTATGCTGATGTTACTAATGTGTATAGCTAGATGATTGACTTGTGACCTAACTACTAACCCATAGTTGTGCAGTGACATAGCTAGGTATGGTGCTTTAAACACAGCCTCGCCCAAACAGAGCATTTGAGATTTCAGATTTGAATCGGGGATCTCTGGAATTTCTATTCTATTCTATTCTATTCTATTCACCTTCCTAGGAAATCTTCAAGAGGAGACTGGATGGTCACCTTGCTGGGGTCCCCTGACCCCCGTTGTCTTTCCTACCTGGTGCAGGGGACTGGACCCGATGATCTCCCGAGGTCCCTTCTGGCCTTACAAGCTAGGAATCTATTGGTTTTTTTTTTATTTTGTCTGGTTTTCTGGGCTATTTTCAAAGCTTGTAACTTCCTAGAAAAATTCTGCATGAGATTATTTGAATACTAATGGTATAAAACATAAGCAGCAACAGCTTTTCTTGACTGACAAAAAAGCAGGAGATTATTGAAACCTCCTAAACTTCTAAAATCAGTTCCGTTTCTTGCTTGTCTCCACACATGGGGTCAGAGGGCTGGAAGGGGCCTCCCAGGTCATCAAGCCCAGTCCCCACATTTGAAGGCCATCCCTAAGGGGCACCCCACAATTGCCACTTCAAGTCATCAGCAACAGCAGGGCACCAAACACCAAGAGCACCTCACAATAGGCCATAGGTAAAAGTGCAGGTGGCAAGGGTACTGTAAGGATGACAAGGAAGCAGTTGGTTAATAGACGCTCAGAAGGTCGGAAGAAAAAGCATCATGATAAACCACTTGAAAGCACTGTGCCTACGCTATCACTGCTACAGATGTCCAATGTGTGGAAACGTGGGAGTCCAAACCAGAAGACTGTAAGGTAATGTTTACAGGGAGCGTGAACAAGAAGGTAATTTGAAGTCCATTTAAGTGTTCCCTGATGTTTAATGGGGTGGGGGATACTCTATTTTTTGCACGTTGATTCTGGAAAAAAAATCATCTTTAATGCGGTATCAATGGTTTGATTTAAGATGGGGGGGGAGATGCAAATCATCAAGCTTCGTGAGACTGCAATTGGGGGAAAATATTCCCATGATTGACCGCTAGAGGGTCCCTTGCCCTTTCCTGTGGGGTCTGTGGGAATTAGGAGCCCAAACATCTCTGAGGCTCTGGGCCCGTGTCCTCACTGGCATCAGAGAGGATGCTATAACAGGTGGACTCCTGGCCTCCTCGGGACAGCGGTTCTTGTAGTCCGCCTTGCTGTGCGTAGAGGATGCAGCATGCAAACGGATACCGGAGCATGAGGATGACTGGAGTTAGTGGACAGAGAGAACAAAGGAAGATGGATATTAGAAGTGCCCATTGCTAAGGTGATGGGCAGAGTAGCAGTTCTGCAGTAAATGCGCTCAACAGAGAGGCTGCTTGCAGGATTTGTTGTGGAGCGGGGAGGAAGCGTGTTGTTGTAAGCATTAACTTTTTTTGCTGCTACTGCCTTTGGGTGGAATTATCATCTCTGAATAAGTTTATTAGGGATCCAGAGAGTGGAGTGAGGTGGGGATGAAGCTGCCCCGGTCAGTACTACCAGAAGAGCTGGCTGGGAAATTTTTCAGTGAAATGCTGGATGTGGCTTTTTCTTAATCAACTTTTGCTGCGGAAAGAGTTTCAGTTTCAATTGGACTAAACTCTTTGGGAAGAAGTAATATCTTTTATTAGACCAACTAAATTAAGTTTCAATTAAACTTTCCCAAGCCCAGGACTGGGAGAGGGAGCGACAGAGTGAGCCTTTATCCAAGTAGCCTAAAGGTCAGGGCATCTGCCTTGGTCATGGAGAGTCAGCTTTGTGCCCGTGCTTGGCTGGAGTTGGGGCACAAACTTGTAAAGGAGCTGTTTCATCCTCTGGGAGTGCCTCATCTTGAGCGACCTGCTCTCTGTTTTCTTTTGGCTATTTTACAAATGGATAGTTTTGTTCTGGGATAAAATTGGGGGATGGGGAGGGGATGTTTTGAAATCTTAAAAAAAAAATCAGGATGGGAAAATCATTTTCCTTCTCAACTCTAATTATCAAGAGGAAACCAAAAGAAATCACTTTAGTTTCTACAGTATAAAAATAAATCTACGGGGATATATCCAGTAATACACGCACGTCCTAATATTGGGCTGAATTCTCCCCAGACTATATTTTTGCAGAGGCCATTAATTTCAGAGATGGGTTGAGCACTTTAAATCCGAGCAGAGTTTAGATCATAGTTCATGATGGATTTCTCCCAGAACCTGCCTGATGCCAGTAACTGTCCCTGTGGCCAGCCAAGTGGGAACGATGCAGGAGGATACTTCAGCTGGCAGGGCAACATTTTGCTTACGATGAATATTTTGCAGCGAGTATCTGCATTTGTTAATTGATCAGGGTATGAATCGGCTTATCCATTCAGACTCTGATACTCAAGGAGTCACATTTTCCCTGGGTTCAGGTAAACACAAGACTCTTGTGAAAGTCTGGCCCAACTGCATTCAAAGGGAGGAATGGACCCCATTACTTTGTAATCAGATGTTTATTTGTAGCCTCGTGACTCTAAATTATTGCGAGTTACTATGAGCTTAGATGTATTAGGAAGGCTTTAACGATGCCCCAGAACGCCTTAAACTACTGATGATTTCAGCCATTTACCAAACTCCGTGGAATAACTTTCTTCAGTCTAGCACGCCGTGGTTTGTTGCAGGGAAAAATGTGTTGCATATTAACTCAAACTCCTCTCATAAGAATATAAGCAATGCCAAACGGGGTCAGCCCACAGTCCCATCTACTGCAGCATCCTATCTCTGCCAGTGGTAGAGAGTGGATGTTAATGCATTTAGACAGGGCATATCCAAACGGATCCTGCCCCTGCCTCTCTTCCCTTATGGCTAAGAACCATTTGCAAGGGGATCCCTTTGGAAAACACAATCCTTTCTTGAATCCAAAAGTGAGGCCTAACGTGGCATCCAGATGTCAGGCCAGCTCCAGCATCCAAATTTAAAGCTGGGACCTGAATTCTGGTTGAAGCAGAATCCAGAAGTTTGGGTTTGCTTCTGAATATCGGCTGGACTAGGATCCAGGAACCGGGTTAGCCATGTACTAGGCTGCAAGCCTCATTCAGGCCTTGAATTCCAATTCTCGATTAGTCCCAAAGGGCCAAATACCAGTTTGTTTCAGATGCATTTCCATAGTTCCTGATATGGTAATTTGTCAGCAAAAAATTATTCACAACCCCAACCCCGAACTAGATTAGGTTATGATTTCCGGTAACAGTATTAGCTTTAAAGATCAGGCTGAACTTTGGTACAATTTTACTACATGGAGCTCATGGAGCTATTTGTCAGAAACAATCTGAAAATGGTATTCGTATTTATAAGTGACCTTTCAGTGACCAAGTGCTTGGAGTGACAGCAGATTAACCATTCGGTTTCTGATGAAACGCTGCTGATACAAAGAAGCCCACGTTGAGAGAAGCCAGAAGTAAGGACCTTAAGGGCAACGTTGTTTGACGACCAAAGAAAGCAGAACAAGCTGATTTCAAAGATAGCCTTATTCTGCATTCAAAGCAAACCTTTAGCTAATAATATTAAATGCCAACAAAAGAGACCTTGGTCAGTTACGGGTAATAAACTATTAATTAGAGCTTTGTTGTAAACTACTCTCGACCTTTGAGTGGAGACAATAACCAATCTGGAATCCTTTGTTTCTGTTCTCATGACTCCAGCAGTGTCAAATGTTGGATACAGGTGAGTTGAGTTCTTCTCTCCCTTTGGGAAAGGTGAAGCCCAGTAATTTGAGGATATTTGCCAACTTAAAAGCTAATTAGTTTAAAATTAAATTTTCCACTCTGCCAGACCAAGCACAATAAGAGAGATCTTAAGACACAAGAGGCTTTTAGAAAGGAGGAGGAGGTGAATAGGGAAATAAAAGAATCAGCATGTACTTCATCCGTATCTACGAGGACTAATTATGGGGAAAACAAAACCATGGGCCAGATTCCGGGTGGTGTAAAACTGTGCTAGTTGCAAGAGAGTGGTGCAGAGTTACATCAGCTGAGGACTTGGCCAGGCCCTTTGTCTTGTAGTAAATGTCAGCTGAAGACATTTTGGTGTCATTTGCCTGACAGGCATGGAGGCAAGTCATCCTGCTGTTTGCCCACTCCAAGTTGCCGCTTGCTATCTAACAGATGTATCTAGTTTTGGAGCTTTCCCAATTTAAATGTACAAGGGAAGTTCACTGTTATGCTCGGTCTCATTGTGGACTTCATAACTCTCTCCACCTTTCAGTCCTCCGTCTTTCCTCCTTATCCCTTGCACCTCCTTTCCTGTTTCCCAAGTTTTACTTCCGTAAATAATTATTTAATGGGTGCAATAAAGTTGAAACCACAAATTAAATCAAATCAGAAACTTAAGTTTGAAAGCAACCAAAACCAGTGAAATTAAGGTGAAGCTTATAAACTGTCACTCCCTTTGCTCTAATTGTGCTACATCCCTTTCCTTTTCCCTGGGTGACATGATCAGTGTTAATGGTATAACTCCTCCTATGGTTGTCGGTAGGGTCAAGATTTCTCTTTCTCTGCTTGTCTTCTGTGTTTGGACCCTGATTGTGGAAACCCTTATGGTTCATTTCAATGGGACCATTAGCTGTGGTAAAGCTAAATGTAATATTATGTTCCTATGATTAGGGGTTAGGGTATGTCTAGACTGCTTAAAGCTGCTCTCAAGCCCATGTCTACTGACTGTCTATGCTAAACCCACTGAAAATCAGCTCCCAGAAACAATCCGGCTCCTAGACCTTCTGCTGACATCTGTATTACTCTTCTCCTTACCCTATCTGCCCTGCAGCATGCTGGAAACTTGGTTTGCAGGGTGTGGGAACAGAAAGTCCGTCCACAGCCATCACACAACTTTCTGCTCCTGACTTCCAGCCCATTTCACCTCACTTCCTCTCTCTACAGCCCATAATTAGAAATATGCACAGAAAGAGAAACAAGTAGTCTGCACACCGATTCCTAGAGGCTTGAGGAACAGGGAACATGATGTAGATGGATTTGGTATGGGTAACCAGATAAGATATAGATAGATAAGCAGTTCATCTGGCTTGGACTAGTTAAGGAGGACCTTCAGAGTTTACCATAGGCATACCCTCGGTCTGTTGAGACATGGGATTTTCTTACTTCATTGGCACTGAGCGTACCGCAATGGAAAACTCATCCTTAATTGGGGTTTTTATTTATGTAGATGTGTGCAGACTAATAAAAACCACACCCTACTAGTTAGTGCTCTGGGCATTCTGGACAAACTTATTTTTTTAGAAACACACAAAAATAAGAAGTATGTTATACTTCTCTCCACCCCCATTCCCTGAAGTATTTATAGTCAACTGGTCATATTAGCCCCATTGCTTGTAGTTGTCATTGTCACATACAAGAACAAGTGTAATTGTTCATAAGCTATAGCTGCATTTCCCAAAGTACAGTATTTGTTTAATGGGTCGTTAAACCAAGATAAATAACTGTGAAGTGTACATGGAAGCAACAAGGATGCATAATTACATGGGTGACTCTGAATGTGATTCTCTTCTCACTTGGGCTGGGTACATCATGAGTAGTACCACTGAGTTAAGGAGTTTGTCATATAAACTGAGCTGAAAAGAAAAACAGATTCCTGGCTCATTGCTTTGTTTTGGGTATGGCTATGCCATGTTGACAAGATGTGCCAGCAGTTGCTCTCCTGGGCCATTTCTGTCCACCCTGTCCTGCTTGCCTGAGCCAGACCAGGGAATGCAGTGGTGAAGTTGCCCTGGTGGCCTCTCCCCATAGTTGGTGTGAAGACATCTGCCGGTGGTGTGGTTGAGGAGAACAGCTGTGGGGGGCACCCTTAGAGTATCCCACATCTATGGGTTTGGGGAGTGTGAGTCAGGCTTTCGGTGGGAGAAGATGAGGGCAGGACCAGGGGCAGGAGATGTGGTGTAAAACATCAAGGGTATGGCTTCCTGTTTTCTGGGCCAGTCTGATCTTTTTATTCATGCGATTTATTCTAAAATCCCAGTGACCTCGAGATGAAGCTGGAGGGAGCTCCATTAATACCTGCACAATCACTGTTTGATCTCCTTACTGTAGTGTTGCCATTTCTAGGTCATGAACATATGAGCAATCTACTATGGGACAAAAAAGGGGGTGACCTTATGTCAGGGAAGCTAATCCCCAGTCACTTAACTCTCAATGAGAGAAGGCAGATTCCCTTGCATTATCTTCCATTTACCACTGAGTAAGAGAGTAAGAGAGCCACCAGTCCAGGTGAGAGCATGGTAGTTAATGTGGACTGGCTGTCTCCCTCTTTACTGTGCAGTAAATTTTTCTTATGTCTATGTCTGTTTTTAAATTCACTGAATTCAGGCATGTACAACACCTGGGCTGCTCTCCATGCATTACATCCACAATGGTCTTATGTTCTTGAATTAATAGTCTTCATCAAGGTCCAAAAAGACCAGCTGATCATCTATTATGAACTCAGAACGGTGTGCATTACCCACCAGTTCCTGCCTTGGTCCCAGTAACATGCTGATACCTTTTGGAAAGAGAGTGTGCGTCTGTTAATGACTTCAGTTAGTGGAGATGGCATAATGCCCTTTGGTAAGGTGCTCCAATGATTGATGAACTTCAATGTTAACATTTTGCAACTGATAAGAGCCAGATTCTACCCAGTTGCAACTAAGCAACGCAACTGAAACCTGCCTGGAAAGACAGGGCACAGCCGCAGGAAAATTTTGGAGAGGAGGCCCTCCCAACCTTCCTGCCACATGTCCATTGCAGGTACCAAGTTGCATGCTTAGCTAATCGGCTGCTCATATCTTGAGGCTATGACATAGCCACCTAGAAACTTTGAAAGCCCCTGACTTCACAGATTAAACGGGCCTCCGCAGTTGGAACCGCTGAGTTAACTTGAGTTTGCAGACAGCGTGACTTAACTGTCATGACACGTAGACTGTTTCACGTGCTGTTGCCCAACTCAGGTAGCAATGGCAACAGCCTAAATATCAGCTTTGTTTACTGTTTTAGTGCTCATTGTGATTAATGATCTCTCACACACACACACACACACACACACACACAAGACACTCCCATGGACCCAGAGGAACAGTCTTCCATCTTCAGCTCCCCCTGTGCACCAAGGAAGTTTATTTCCTACCTATGGGGACTTTTTACCATCTTGTACTGTCTATACTTTTCCCAGAGCCTGATGAAGGGACTTTGACACCAAAAGCTTGCCGAAAAGGACACTTTTCTTGCAATTTCTCAGTTGGTCTAATAAAAGGTATCATTTTGGAACCACGAGTTCTAGTTTTTTGTATGTCGTTACGATTAACGCATACTAGGGAGGAGTGGGAACACCATAGTATGAAGGTTACACCAATATTTCCCAAACTCTGTGTGTGTGTGTGTGTGTGTGTGTGTGTGTGTACAGTATGGAAGATCTATAAGAGGAATTGGCTTTAATAATACGTAACAAGTCTGCAGGGAATTTCAATTGATTTCCTTTTTTTAAAGGAGGGACTTAGCTTTCAAAACTGCCAAACACAGACAGGGATTTTAGATCACAGAAACTATATTAACATTATGTAATATCGAGGCTTACCAGGTATAACTTGCAATACAGCCTTAAACAGGGCTGTTTTACTGAGCGTAGCAATCTACTGGTACAGAAATACTGATTGTCAGCTATAGTACAAGTCTGGTTGTAGCCAGGGCATACCGTCAGTTCAGGTTTCCTGTTTGCCTTATAGTTCATCTCAGTTAATAATTGCTTAAGTTGAAGCCCTTACCAGCAAGCTACAACACTGTATGCTATAGTATCATTGCAGTTATCATTCAATAGATAATAACATTTTATAATTTTTGTTATGGATTCTAAAGTCCACAATGTAGTAGTTGTTATAACTGAGGAAAGAAATGCTGTAGTCAACTTTCTAGAATAGCTGCCAATCCTGATCTGATTCTTACCTCATAGATTAAATTAGCCTGTTTATTTTTCATTTACAGTGCTGCTTACCTTTCTAGGCTTCTGTTCAAAATGTGGCATGAAATCACAGATCAACTGAGCAGAATGTCCCGCTGCCTGGCTTGGCATTTGAGATAACGTTGGTAAAGATCATATTAAGATTTTCCCTAGTGGCTTCCTTGTTTTATTTTAACTAGGCTGATTTTTCTAACTTGGAATTTTAAAGACTTCCAAATAGCAAGTGTAGTTCTGGTGCAGATCTCTGTATGTTTCTTTCTTTTCTTTAAAATTTTTTTTTTTTTGCTGTCGCTGTCAGTGCAGTAACAGGGAGGTGGTAGGTACCAAGAGGTGGAAGAGGCCTAAGCAGTGAGGTCTTCATCCTGAGCCCATTTAGTTTAAAACAGCAGGATAAGCGTTCAGTGTCCAACCATTTGCAAAATCAAGATCTGTTCTACTGAAAAGGACACCTTCGTTGCTGACATAATGTTGGGTTTGTAAGAAATAAACCTAGGCTCCTCAGATGCACACCCAATTCGGTGGCTATTTAGGGTATCTTTTCCCTCTCCCTCTCTGTCCCCCTTCCCAACCCCAACTTTTGACATTACATTTTCCTCAGATAAGAAAAAATATATAGCCAAATTAGGTAAATACCCAGCAGAGATTTTTAGAAGTGGATCATCATTTTGAGTCCTCATTTTTGTGAACATCAAAGCATGAGAAGAGAGGCTGGGCCTTCCAATGGTCCTTTAAAACTTGGTCCCTTTGAAGGCATCTCGACATTACAAACCATGTTTTGAAACTCCCAACCACATATGTCTGCTTGTGTCATTAATGCAAGAGAAAAGCACAAAGTATGTACATGCAATGTATGCCCTGTTCATTCCAATGAATGCCCTGCTGCTCAGATGGTATGTCTAGCTCAAGCAATTATGTGCCCTCCATCAAGATTGTGAGGTGTACTTTGTATGTACCTATTGTCACTGTCCCCCTGTGAAGGATGGAAGTACTGTTGTTGGAGAACCAAGGCACAAAGCTATTAAAGCCCAGATTCTCAGAAGCATTGAGGCCCCAACTCCCATTCGTGTCATCCCTGTAAGTACCTTGGACCTAAGGACCTACCCCAGCTGACACAGGAAGCTCATGGTGGAACAGGGACCCCAACCCAGGTTTCTTGCCACTGCCAGATCATCCTTCAGCCCATCTCTGTGTGGCATTCACCCTGTAACCAGCATGATGATAAATGCTTGGTCCTCTCTAACCTTGTTCAACCTCAAGCCAGGCACCTTCATTCCTATTTAGACACACAAGTAAAGTGCTGGGTATTAGGGTGGTGGGGTAACTGACCAATTCCCAGTCCCTCCCACCAAAGCTAGTTGTCTAGACTTCTTTTTAAAAGACATCAATTGTCACCAGTGCAAATTCTAATTAAGGAGCAGTGGCATCATCTATTTATTTATTGTATAGTTGACAAGTTCACAATTCCAATAAGTAGCACCCCATTTTTCTGACTCTATCCTGTCTCGTCCCACCAAGTCCATTGCTTGGACACCGGAGGGTGCTGAAGTGTTTTGGATGTCCCCACCCCACCCTCTCGATTTCTGTGACCTACGGTAGATGGCGAAGGTTTCCCCACAGCCCTCTAGAGGGCAGCAGAGAAAAGTAAAGCGGACTTGGCTGGTAGCTACTGCATGTAGCAGGAGCAGCTGCGTTTCAGTATCCAAACACACTTCTCTGTTAGGAGGGTAATTTAGAGCAATTACACCGATTATTATTGCTTTTCTAATTAGTGCTTTTCCTACAGAATTAGCTGAGTGTTTATTAGGAGCTGCTTGTTGCCAATAGCTTAACTGCTTCAGCACCAGTTTTATCAAACATTAGAGGGTTTTTAATTTTTTTTTTTCCATGTGTAACCATTTTTGTTATCTGGTTTCACATAAAAGCACCGATTAAATATTCATTTTGCTTTGTTACATATAGCATTAAATTTTTATGAGCTGTATGTTCTCCTTGAAGTCATTTTTGGTGTATTATAGCCGATACGACCTTAAACCAGGAGGCTTTTCTGTTGTTTGTTTTGGTAATAGGGTTCCTCCAGGTAGCAGAAGCAGGGATCACAGAAAAGTCTCTTTTCAGGTACTGTTGAGACTCTGCCTTAAAGTTGCCAGAAGAGCAACAGTGGAAAGGCAGGTGGCACCTCAGCCCCCGACTGGCTGCTTGCAGGCTTTGGGGTACAGTCCTTGGCATAGTGATATTTAAGGATATGGGACTGCTGGGTTTGATCCCCAGCTCTGTTTATGGCTTTCTGTGTGCCCTTGGGCCATTTCTTGTCCTCTGTGGGCCTGATCCTAGTCCGCCTGGTAGGGTCCCAAGTGCAGTCCTATTCCATCCTGCTCAAGGCCCTGACAAAAACATTTATATGAACAGTAGATGGGGTTTTCCTTTTTCTCCATCACACAGTCCTTGTTACGACTCAGGCTTAAGGTTCAGATGGAGGCACATGGCAGAGGCAGATGCATTAACAATTTCTCAGCAGGTTGGCACTGGGATCGCACCTGGGTGCCCAAATACGCCTAGGCGCCTAATTGGTGAGGGAGGTTCTGGTTTAACTTTCCCTTCTTTCTTTAGGTTGTAAGCTCTTTAGGGAAGGGATTAATGCTTCACCATGCACTTGGACAGAGCCTAGTATAATGGGACTCTGATAGGGTCCCCCATTGCAGACCCCATCATAACACCGTTGAGGATTTTACCTCAAATTGCCAACGTGTTTCTTGTAGTAGAGACCAGGCCAAAAGAGGGCAGCCATTACTGTATTCAGGGGGGCATAGCTGCCCACTGGTGGGATCTGTGGGGAGATGAGCCCGCAGACCATCTCCTAGTTGCTTGGCTCTGCCCACTTCCTACCAGCCCTTCCTGTTTTGTCAGCACGTCGACCAGCTCCCAGCCCCTTCATGGAACGGTTGTTGATGTCTTTAGCCCCAGATGACATTTCCATTGACTTAGCTGGAGGAAGGAAATTTAGGTCTATGGTGCTTGAGTCAACTTGAAATATCTTGGAGGCTCTAATTCAAATCACTGCTGTAATATTTGAGCCCACTGGAATCATGGGGCAAGAGGAAGCATGTGGTTAGACAGACCAGCTACAGGCATGGCTTTGCGGCTTCAAGACTGTTCTTGTTCAAAGATACACTAGAGAACTGAGCTAGTAACTGGAAGTGCAGATCAAGCCTCTACCCAAGCATCCTGAGTCACCCTCGCACTTACCGAACAACGACAAACGAACAAAAAGCAATTTTGCAAAATAGTCCAAAGTGCTGTTTCCTGAGATTCAAATTGGGATATCTTTCATTTTTTCTGTGAAATATATTTTTGAATTCTCTCTCTTCTCCTTTCTCTAACCTAACCCTTTTCCTCATTAAGAGCAACAGAACTAACAATGTCTTTTTTCTAATGCTTTTTGATTTTTCTTCTTCCACTCTGACTTGGAAGAACAGCAGAATTATGCCATATCATTTTTCCTTTTGGTACTCAGTCACTTTTTCAAAGTTGAGGACAATCTAAATATTTCAGAGTGAAAAAAAAATTAAAATATGCTTTCTTTCTTTCTTCATTCACTGGCAAAAAAGGGGAGAGAAACAGCTGAAGTTTTGAAAAATGTCCAGGTTTCTGAAATAATAACTGAATGAAAATTTCAGTTCAAAACAAAGTAAAAATAAAATTAATTTTGTTTCAGAATTTCCCGTAATTAAATAAATAACCCCTTCCTCCAAATAAAACTAGTTTCTGAAACAAACCCTGACTTTTAGCAATACAATACTTTGGTTGAAAATT
Organism: Alligator sinensis; assembly: GCF_000455745.1. Taxonomy (NCBI): domain Eukaryota; kingdom Metazoa; phylum Chordata; order Crocodylia; family Alligatoridae; genus Alligator; species Alligator sinensis. The sequence continues at coordinate 295,561 of NW_005843076.1, forward strand.
ATCGACTAATTTTACTTGATGTGTTTTCCGGGGATGTCCAGAAATGATTTCGGTTTCTGTCCTTAATTTTTAATTTTTTAATATTTTTTTTTGTTTTTTTTAACAATGAAAAGTCTTTGCAAAATGAAGGACATTTTGTCAATGTTTCATTTTCTCCCCTCTTTTTCACAGGCAAAGGTAGAGAAGAAGAGAAAGGTGGCAAAGAGGAAAAACAATCTAAGAACTAATGGAAGAAATAAACCACGTATTTTTCCAAAACTTGTAAGTAAAAGTATGTTAGAAGATTTTGAATTTCTTTTTGTTTCCAACAAGCTCTAGTGATGGTGTCAGTGGTAGAAGTGGGTGATGGAAGATGGCTTTGTTGTTACAATGCAGCAATGTGAGCAGTGATGCAATCTCATACGGGAGCCTAGGAAGGATTGAAATAGCGCAGGGCAGGATAAATCTTGAGTTTGATGCAGCACGGAGAGGGGAGGCGACAGACTCAGAACAGCAGATGAGGAAATGATGTAACAGTGTTGTTGGACCAGGTTGTCAAAGATATGGATGGGCAAGTCATTTTTTGGATGATATATTTTTATTGGACCAACTGCACAGTTGGGAAAAAGTTAGACAAACTTTCAAATGCAAGCATTCTTCATCAGGTCTGAGGAAAGAATCAGGCACAGCAATGAATACAAACAGTGGCCTGGACTGTGAAATTGGAGAGGGGAGATGTTCCTAGGGGTAGCAGAAAAACAATTAGCAGAAGAAAAGAAGCTTGATTAACAGAAGATCAAGACCCATCAAAAGGGAGGAAGGTCATAATCACCTGTAGCGTGCAGGAAGAATGTCAGGAATCAGGTGGAAAATAGTGCACCATGGAGTGCAGCATTGGTGTTCAGTCCTTGGTTCCTAGCTGATTCCTAATGTCCAGTCAGTCTCAAAGGTATGAATCCACATTTCCAAGTATGCAGTTTTCAAGTGTACTCTACTTTCTTCTGCCCAGGAAAATGCCTAATACCCTAATTTGCCCAGGAGCTGGGTGTGGATGATGTTAGTAGGACTGTAACCTTGACATTCGGGGAGTTCAGTCCACATTTCCAACACCAGGGAAACTGAGATCTGCATTTGACTGTGAAGTTATCAGCTCAGGCCCATCCCTGATAGAAATTCATGACTTCACATTAAGTTGATTATGAGCCAGCAGTGTGCCCTTATTGAGAAGAAGGCTAACGGCATACTGGGCTGCATTGGTAGGAGTATTGCCAGCAGATTGAGGGAAGGGATTATTCCCCTCTATTCAGCACTGGTGAGGCCACTTCTGGAGTACTGTGCCCAGTTTTGGGCCCCCCCCACTACAGAAAGGATGTGAACAAGTAGGAGAGAGTCCAGCAGAGGGCAACCAAAATGGTTCAGGAGTTGGGGGACATGACTTCTGAGCAGAGGCTGATGAGGGAGGCTGCAGAAGAGGCGATTTATAGGGGATTTAATAGGAGACTTCAACGACCTGGGAGGCGGGGGGTCCAGAGAGGATGGAGCTGGATTGTTCTCAGTGGTGGCAGATGACAGAACAAGCAGCAATGGTCTCAAGTTGCAACAAGAGAGGTTTGGGTTGGATATTAGGAAAAAACTTTCTCACTAGTGGGGTGGTGAAGCACTGGAATGGGCTAGCTAGAGGGGTGATGGAATTGCTATCCTTGGAGGTGTTTAAGGCCCAGCTGGACAAAGCCTTGGCTGGGACAATCTAGTTGGGGATGGTCCTGCTTTGAGCAGGGGTTGGACTAGATGACCTCTGGAGGTCTCTTCCAACCCTCATTTTCTATGATTCTATGATCTGTTGGCTTGCATATCTTGAACTCTTGGACCTTTGTGGCAGTGGCTTGGGTGGGACAGAGATCCTCCTATTCCAACATCCTTGGCCTCCATCACTTGGTCTAAAAGAAACCCCTCCCTTGAAGCCATTACCTATATGAGAACATCATTGTGAACTATGCTTCTGCCCATAGGAAAACAGTGTTATCCAAAGAGGCACCCCAAGCACTGCCATGAGGTTCTCATGCTATTTTCTGGGACTATGGGGGTTCAGGTGCAATTTCTTAATTCCCGCAGGACTCTGAGCACATGGATCTGTGCATATTAGAAGGGAAATCTGTCCCTTGACACATGTGGTCCAGCTCTGGAGCGATAGGATGGGAGCTCTTTTCCTTAATTCCCACACCTCTCCATGTACATTTGCCTGAGGCAGTGGGGCACATATGCCAGGGATGCATGGTAGAGGTGATATAACCAATCTTGGAACGTCTCAACCTAGGTGTAAGGACAGGGGGAGTGTTTATCCTTTTTCCATAGTTGTGAAACATGCCCATGTTACTTGCTCCCATTTCATGCACTTAAAATTTCAGAAAGGTAGCAGGGTAGCTGCCTCAGCTACTATGAGTGGCCACCAATAAGCACGCCCAAGACTGAGGGTCTAAGAGCATCCGTCTGAAAGTGGCTGCATTGCCTTGGGTCTGAGCACAGGGGGGTAAGGCATGATTTGGGGAGGTGCTTCTGGATGTGCTATTGAAGCGGCATGGATGTGCTGTTACACACCAACGGGAACCCTTAACAATAGGAGAAAGTCATTGTTTTAGCTAAAAAATCTGTAGGTTCAGACTATGAAACCAGCACAGAGTGACTTGCAGATCAACGAAGTGATTTGATAGCCTGTTTCTAAAAGTTTTTCTTTTTGTTTTGCTTTTTGGCTTGGTTTGATTTTGTTTTTCTTTCCATGACTACATTGCCAAACATTGAACAGAACATAAAATCCTCAGATTTACATCATACTTATGGGTTTCCAAGGCTAGCTTTAGAATAAATTCCCAGGGATAAGTAGGACAGGAAATACAGAGGCTAATATGTGTACGCACATAGTGAGTAAAGCTGTGCTCCTAACAGTTTAAATAGCAGAATGTGGGAAGATAAATGAAATTCATAGTCAATAGATCATTTCTCATCCCCGTCATCCCCCTCGCGGGGCAAAGGGTTTAGTTTTTCTATAGGAAAGAGTGACTTCTATACAGATGTTTCTGGATCCGAGAGTAACAGAGGGACAATACCTTATTCCATTTGACTATCCAGGATGCATTTTAAACATAGGGTGCACAGCTTAACATCTTTGGAACTGCATAAATGTTAAATTTATAACTGACCATCTTGGGCATGTAATTTATCTTGCTTGCTGCTTTGTGGAAAAATAAACTCCCTGGTTTCCTTTAATCTGATGTCTACTCTTCTGAGAAGAAAGTGCTGCTGAGAGAAAATGAGGGCATTATTACTACATTAGGGTGTATATACGAGGGTGAAAAACTTACTTGTCCGAAAATGCAGTTTTGGCTCATGAAAACATTAAACAATTATTTTTGACTCGGAGGAAAAAAATGTGCAAAGTAGAAATGTTTCATTTTGATGTTTCCAAGGAGAAATATTGAGGGCTTTTTTTTCTTTCTTTTTTTTGGCTATACCAGTTTGAAACTAAATTGACCCACATTTAATCTAAAAATACTTTGCGAAAGCAAAACGGTTTTGTTGGTTCCAACAAAATGTTTTATTTGACCTGAGAGAAAATAGGTAGGAGAGTTTTCTTTTGGCAGTCAGCCAAATATTTTCTTTTTTTGGAGTCAATTCCAGCCTACTTTTTATCAGCATGGACAGAAAACAGAGAAGTCACTTATTCAGTCTACTCCAGACATTACCAGCATATCCTAGACGTTACAGGAGGAGACGGCGTCTCACTCTGTTCTCTAGGATCAGAGCAGGGCAGTACATTATTGCACAGTGAATTCAACCCAAGGCTTAGGCTTGCAGGCCAGGAGAGCTGGGTCCTGTTCCCAGAGCTATCACTTAACTTCTGTGGAAAAGTTGCTCCACCCCTCTGCATCTTTCCTTGCTCTCAGACCGTTTCTGTCCCTTGCCCATTTAGATTATAAGGTTTTTGGGCCCCAGACTGTGTGTGTAAAGTGCTTAGCACAATAAGGCCACAATCTCTATTGGGAGCCGTTCTCTGTTCGACTGTATTATTATTAAGTTCTCAAGTATTTTCCCCCTAAATGTGATCTCGTTACAGAAAGCTCTTTGACGCTGCCCAACCACACAGAGATCACTTGGGTTTTGTCTGTCTACAACCTACATGGACTGGGTTTTAGGCATAATCAGCTGCGACTGAGAGTGCTGACACATGCCAGTGGTAGTGATCTACTAGTTCTTCCTCCAGTCGGAGACCAGAGAAAGTAGCTTTCTCCCCAGTCCTCTTGTTTCAGGGAGGTAGCTGTGCCACAAGAGAAATCAGGCCGCATTCTCATCTATTGAATAATATTAATTTATCCATAGACTGATTGTTCAGGGCTAGGTTGTGCCTTTAGGCATGACCCTGTGACACTGCACAGCTGCCACACTTTTGATGTAGCCTTGTGATGGTATTTGCACAATTTATGCACTGGTTCCTCCTTTCTGCAGCGGTATGTCTATACTTAGGTCACTGCGGTGGTTACTGCCTGTGTAGGTACATCCAACTACCTAGCTTGGGTCCTACTGGTGGGATAACCCTGGCAGCCTGGAGCTCAGTATGGACTGCAGAAATTGCCTGAGAAGTAGAGCGGATACGCAGCTTGTTAGCTCATACTGAGCTTCATGTGGATGTATCTGCAGTTAGCAAAAACCAAGCCAGGTGCTCTATACCCAAGTTATTTTTATCGACACATGCCAGGGTTCACCTCAATTTCCTAATTCAAGTCTAAACTCCAAGCTACCTTGTTCTCATTAGATTTAGACCTGGTGCACGTTGTCTCTCTTTCTAGTGAAGATGAGATCAAAGGGGAGCCATTGGTGGCTGGCATTTACACACAGGACGTCTCTCCCTTTCACTTGGGATAATTACCACAATCTAGCTGCCCCTACTCCAAATCCTAGTGGAGTAAAGATACTCTGTTTTTTCCAGAAGTTTAGATGAGGCAGAGTGATCCATGACAGGTGGGTACGATGTTGATCTACCCATATGGCAGTACCTACAGTGCCTTGTTACCACAAGGATTTTACAGCAACATGTGTTCTGCCGTGCATGCTTTTTTGCAATGATTTTTGCAATGACAAGGGAAACTTTTTTGCATGCTTTTTTGCAACCGTTTTGTTGGCCACATAATGGGCATGGCGTAGTGAGACCCAGCTCATTCTCTGCCTGTTCTCCTCTGGTCCTGAGGAGGAGACAGCAAGCAGGCACGCTGCACCCCTGTAAGTCCTGTAAACCACAGCATGAAGGTCCAGACAGCTAGGACAGAGATGTTAAAAACCATTCTTACTGTCGTGCAGGGGTGTGTAATCCATGTCCTGATCTGTCCCAAGAAAAGTGAAGAGAGAGTTGAATGCATTCCAAATTCGGCGTGCATCTTGTATATCTTATTTCCATTGTCCCTTACGTAGGGAATCTTCCACATCTTTAGCTAAAACCTCTGTAACATGTTCAACAAGAGCCCAAATAACTCTGTCTTTCAAATTATTTATACTAACTCCATTAGAAGATACAAATGTTGACTAGCTGCCCCTTGAGGGGTCTGTCGCATCCTGAGTGACACTTCTGTTCCCCCAGTTCCAGTCAAGACGATAACCAGCCAAGGGAGCTGCCTGCAACTTGGTCAAGGGCAGTGTTTCCTTTTGTTGACAATGAAATGCTGACAGAGTCGATGACTTTGATGTCTTAAAAAAAGAAAGAAATGTATACCTGGTTTTGTTGTCTTGTTTTGGACAAGGGAAACTTTGACAAACATTTTAAAATAATAATGAAATGGTCTTCAGTCTACAGGAAACTTCCACAGCCATTTTGATGCTAACTTTTTGACCAAAAGTGAACGAGACAATTTTGAACCTTCGGGATAAAGGTGGATTTGAAATATATATATTTTTTTGTAGAAACAGGCTCTGTGTTGTAGCAGAGGAGGGAATGTTCCCTGATGCTGATTTACTAAAGCGCTTTGATACAAGACGTGATCTATACATGTAAGGTGCTATTATTGACCGGAAACTCCTCACTTGCCTCCTGTTGGAGGCATCAACTAGTTCACAGGCCTGGACTTGGTGACTACTTCTTCATCCTTCACTCCCACATAAAGATCTTTTCTCTCATGTCACCTTGTTTCTGTATATGAGTGCTGCTCAACCTTCTTGTGTTTGTGCTCCACCACCGCGCTCAAGGCCCCCCATCCTACTGCAGAGGCTGATTGCCACCAATGCCCCTCACTACTGCTGCTTCCTTCATTTCCAATGGCTGTGCCTGCCCCAGGAGCCCTTGGAAACCTGGGAGTCCATGCCCCGCGGTTTTGGAAACCTTGTTGTGTGCTGAGGGAGGTGATGGTGGCAGCAATAGAGACGGGCAATACTCTTTTGGTCAGTGCTTCTCAATCAGGGTGTCACAGCACCCGTGGTTGCCTTGAGATCTTGTCAAGGGTGCCTCACAGTGCACACCTAATAATAGTGCTAACAAACAGGATTCATAAGCTAAAACCTAGGGACTGCACGTAGGAATTCATAGTGTTAAAACCATTCTGCCCTGTTGTGGTTTTTGTGACTTCTTTGCAACTGAAGAATTGCTTTATTATTTTTCCGTAGTCAAAAACAAAAAAAAGAAAAATAAGACAACTAAGAGCTGGCATTTTCGGAGGGTTTTTTTGAGTCTGGAAAGGTTGAGAACCACTGCTTTTTGGTGATTCACTTGTCAGCTATAAAAAAAATGCAATTTTGGGAAAACTGAAATGATCAGCAAATTCAGGTGATGAATGAAGACTCTGTTGGGGCAGGGGCTAGACCCCCGACCTGTCTTTCCTTCCATGTAGTGTCATGGCCTCCTGGCTGTTGAATAATCCTTTTGCTCCCTGGCCCAAGTACATATTTATCCAAAGTGCAACAAGATGTACAGGAAGAGTTGAGGAAGCCTTGCTCCCAAATACCCTGCAGTCTGGTGTTGGGGCACTTGCCTAGGGGGTCGGAAATTTGTGTTCAAATCCCTGCTCTTCATGAAGCTGAGAGAGAATTTGAACGTATCTGCCACCTATTATAGAAGAATCCTCTATTTTTAAATCATTGGTATATAAAGGGGGAGCTATATGATAGGATATAAAGGGGGAAGCACCACTCCTTGTCTTTGTGAATGATTCGTAAATCCCTTTGGGAGCCACGCTCTTTGTTTTCAAATATTTTTTGCTCTTATTTTTAAAAAGTGTTTGAAATGCCTGACGTCGAAAGAAATGCAACGTTCCACTTGACCCGAAACAAAACAACATGAAAAAGCACTAAAATATCCTAAAAATTCTTTTTTAGGCTAATTTATATCCCACTCCCCAAATAAATGCTAATAACCCAGAAAATCAGCTAAAGAGCGTTTTAAATTAGTCAGTTGACATCTGGGGGACAAGGGATATCTATCCCAAATTTTTGAAAACTCAGAGTCTGGAGAAAGGGCTCAGGATGAGACTAGTTTATATTTCTCAGACCTGTCTGACCTTCTGTACTGAACTGGTCATTCTAGTTTTCCAGTCAGTCATATGGAGGCATTCACTTTTGCTCCCCTGTATTTTTCTTTACTGTACCGGGCACTTGGAAGATAACTACATTGCAAAACATGGACATAAAATCTGTGGAATTACATCATACTTAGGGGTTTTCTAGGCTAGCTTTAGAATAAATTCCCAGGGATAAGTAGGATAGGAAATACAGAAGCTAATATGTGTGCACACATGGTGAGTAAAGCTATTTTCCTAACAGTTTAAATAGCGGATGTGGGACGATAGATGAATCTGTATAGTTTTGTAGGGGTCATGTTTGCTACAGGAGGAAATGACTTCTTGCTTCAAATAGGAAAAGGTAAGTGTGACTATCCAACGTGCCTTTCCAGGGCATACTGTATTATGGCTACCCCAGATCTGGATAACAGAATCCATGATGTATTGAGGATGTCCATTGTTTTTGATGCCTGGGTAATACAGACTTCGCCCTTTCAGAAATGCTTCTTTTGAGATCTGAGCCCAGGATGTAGGGTCATAGGAAAGTAGGACTGAAAAGGACCTCATGAAGTCATATAGTCCAGCCTCCTGTTCAAGGCAGGAGCATCCTTGACTATCCCAGCCAAGTGTCTGTCTAACCTGCTGTTCAATATTTCCAGGTGATGAGATGCTATAATGTCTCTAGGTAGCTAGTACCAGTGCTTGACCATGCTCATAGTCAGGGACATCTCAAGGGAAGAAAAATGCTTTTGGCCAACAGGTAAAACTTTGCTAAAAACTGTGGTGCTTTGATTAAAAGAGCATTTATGGACTGGATGCAGGAAATGGGTGGTGAAATTCCATCCCTTTTTAGGTGGGAGGTTCGGCCACCTAATCATAGTGGCTTCTTCTACCCTTAAATCTAGGAGTTAAGAACATTCCTACATTGGACAATCAGTTGTAGTATTTTTATTCCATTAACTAATGAGACCATTGTGACATTTGAGATTTAGGGGCTAATATATGTTGACTTCAACAGCTTGAGTCTTTATTTATATGGCTGGAACCAAAGAGAGGTACCAGGCTCTTGGACACCTGACCCCAAATTGCTTAAGGTGTCAGCTGCCCAACTTGGAAGGTCCTTTGTTACTTATGAAGATCCCACCTCAACATCCTTATTCTGCTTCTTAAAATGTTCATGGAAATTTTGACATTGACTTTCATGTTGGGACAATCCTTGGGAGTCAATTTTGACATGGACTTTAATATTGGGAGGATCATACCCCAGTAGGGTTAATCCCTTTGTTTAACAGTGGAACCGTCACACATACCGAGAAAAATTTGCCTACTTTTTGTTTGCCCATGGCATATTATACCAATTGAGTTATCGGGATTGTGATGCATGCCCATCAAGGGGTGAATTGAGCTCTAGCCTCTTCTAGAAAGGTCCAAACAAATGTAAACATTTCTTCCAGCCAGCCATTTGCTTTCTCCCATTGTGGGCAAGGGAGCATGATTAGCTTTGTATCTATGAATTGTCCAAATAACTCTCAGCCTCAATGGGTAGCATTGTCCACCTCCTATCAGATATTCAGAGACCAAAGTAGATGAAAGTCATAAAATGTGCTAGTTCACAGTGATAATAAAAAAAAATATTTTTTATTTTCTTATTGTGCTTCTCATCCCGATAGCTCCAAAGATGCATACATTATGTGACGGGTAAGTAAGCTACACACAATAGGGACTGTCTATTTAGGTATGGACAAGTGAAAAACTACAATGAGATGAAAGCAAGCAGGGACCTATCATGTATCAGCTGCCTTGCTGTGAGTGGAAGCTCACCTGGAGCTTGCCCCTCAGTGGAAGAGTAAGAGCATGCATGTGGAAGTTTACTCTGGAGTGGCTGATGCACACGGTATGTCCCTGCCCCCTTTTAATGCACTTTAATTTGTCCATGCTCTGTTTCAATTGTTAGTAAAGTCCCTCTCAAAATGGGGTGCTGGCCTTCAACAGCCATATCAATTGTTAATTGTTTAATAGGAGCCTCTGTGTAGCTGTGGTGAGGGTTTGAAATGTCGAATTTGAGTTTTCCTTTGGTCGATGATTATCTGCAGTCTCCGAGACCTGGACTCAGTGGCCCAGGAGGCCCCTTCCATTTCTATGAATGAGTGAAGGGTGTTATCTTTATTTCACAAGAGATGCATGTAGAGGTTGTGGTTTTCCTGAAGTCCCCCCTGTTTCAATAGGTTTTAAAACCCACCTCCCATTTCAGTTCCATTCTCTAACTGTTGGACACAGTTCCTGCCATTTTTTCTTTCCTTTTTAACAATGGAAAAGGATAGTGTGCCACTAGCTTATAATAGTGCCTTTTATCCAGAAGGATTTCACATTTTCTGGGCCAAATTCAGCTATGGACATGCTGGTTACAACTCTAGTTCCCTTCGGCTTCCTCTGGGGCTGAACGTAGCTCTGTCTATTGGCTGGTTGGCTTTACAGTCATACCTACACAAGAGAGTTTTCTCTGTGCCCTGAAATGCAGCCATCTCTTGGGTGGAACCACAACACCTGATTTTCTGCGGAGCATGAATCTGCACTGTGGTTTGGGAGAGGAAGGGAGGAATGGCTTGGCTAGTGGAAACGACAGGTGGGGATTAAAGGGGGAGAATGCAATTACCAAACTTGGAACGTGGCCAGGGCTGCAGCGTTAACACTTCCACTCTTATAAACATGGCACGGGATCTTTAATAACCAGCATGGGGCATGATTGTAGTTCGCTGACTTCCCTTTGCTGAACCATTCCCATCCACTGTAGAGAAACTCTTCCCTTGGCGTCACAGGTGAGTGCCAGGCAAGCCAGCTCCTTCTGGGAAGCGTGTTTCATCACTTTGCTGCTGGAGCACCATGAAAAATCAGACTGGGTCCCAGCAGGGTTTGGGCTGCTGGTAAGAAATTGAGTCAGGCTTTCCGGCCCCTGCCTCCTGGTTTTGTGACATGGAAACAGAAACGCCCCAGCAGATTCAGAACATCCTATTTCACCTGAAGATTAAAAAGAAAGCGGGGGGGGAAGGAATAAAGAGCAGTACCATTGAATAATTGATGAGCTTCAGACCAATCAATGCTACAGCAGAGCAAGGCTAATTAAAGGTTTCTAAGGAATCCCTGTAGTAATTTACTTGACTGTAAGAAGTACATTCTCTCGCGCGCTCTCTTTTTTTTCTGTTCTTTGGAATTCCACTTTTAGGCTTCAGCTGTCTCTAAGCACTGTTCACTTTTCCCCCTCCAGGGGGGTGTTTGCTATGGAAATATGCAATTAATATTGCAGCTATCATAATTGCTAATTATTAAAACAATGCTACCCCCTTTTTTGTGGCCTACTTTCTTGTTCAAAATCATTTAAATAACAGGGAAAAAAAAAGTGAAGTGCAAGCAAAGCGGCAAGGTGGTAGAAGCTTAAACCAAATACATTAAGCCCTAACTCCTGCTCTCCTGGGCTGAGATACTCTACGCACTGCTACCCATTCTACCGTATCGACAGTGTAACACAGCGTAACCCATTTTTGTCATTGGATGCCTCTCCATATAACCCTGTAGCACAGGGAAGAAATGCTGGGTGTTATCATAGCCTATTTACGGAATGGGATATATGGCTGGACTGTCTGCCTGCATTTCTAGCCCATCCACCACTATGGCATCCAGGTGCTAGGCAGCTGTATAAAATATTAATAGCCAGTGATGAGAAATTAACTGTCAGAAGTGTATGCTACCCAGGGAAACATGAATCACACTGGGCTCAATCCTTAGCTCCCATCAATTGACAGGGGTCTCTTGATTTTGCCGACTTAAGCCAGCTGAAGCTCTGGGCCCTGTAGCATAAGCTTGTTTAACTAAACCTGCTTAACTGACACTCTTGGTTAGCTGAAACCTGCTTCCGTCCCCAGGGATTAGCACTGTGGCCAAGGCAGCATGTTGAAAAGCTGCGGGCAACCTTCTGCATGCTCAGCTGGCTGGAGAGAGAGGCACCAACCAATCTCCCCGCGGCCAGTGAGCTGAAGGGGAGCATCTTTGTTGTCTGTCAGCCCCAAGACTGGCTGCTGCAGGGAGAGGAGACTGCCCTCCTGCTTGTCCTGAGCCCAGCATGCAGCGCGAAGCCAATTCAGCAAGGGCTTCTCGAGCAGCTGTGGGAGATGATCTGATCCCTTCACACTGCGCAGAGCAGTAGGGGGATGGATAATCTGTGAGTGCAGCTACTTGTTGGAATCAGAGTCCCAGAAGCCCCTGGGTGGTTCCCAGGGTATGGTTGGGTGACATTTGAGGTGGGCTCTATGTTTGAGTAACCCTATGCATAGTGCAAGCAGATCCCTTTTATCTCTACCAGCAACTCTGGCCATTTATTATTATGCATATATTTTATAGTAGTACCTAGGGGCCTTAAATGAGAACAGACCCATCCTGTACTAGGTGCTGTACAAATACATGGCAAGATATGGCCTCTGCACCAAGGATCTTACATTGTAAACAGATGAGACAGGCAGTGTGGCACAAAACAGGGATAATTATTAGGCCTGTGCGAAGCAGCAAGTATTTGCTTCAGATTTGTATTCGGCCAACTCGGAGGGACAGTCATTCAATTTGGTGATTTGAAACACTGTCCCTATTCAATTTGGCTGATTTCAGATTCAGAGATTTGGTGCTGATTTGGGGATTCGGCCATAGACTATGTATACAGGCAGTCCTTGATCACTCTAGACACAGCTGCCTCCAGATGGTAAGTCTGTTGTGGTGGGCGGAGGGAGGAGGGAAGGACCATGGGCAGGGCTGGGGCTGGGACTCAGGGAGGGGGGGTCCTGCCACTGTGTGCCACCACACACTGCCAGTCTGGGAGCTGCTCTTCTGGTGGCTTGCTGGTCCAGAAGGGCATGGGAGCGGGTGCATTTTACCGAAGTTTAGAGGGGTGTGGCTTGCCAAAGACACCAGGGAAGTCGGAATCAAAACTGGAAATTAAACTAAGTTCTCCAGAGTCCCACTCAGTGCCTTACAGCACAGCTAACCCACAACTCTTTAAACTCCCAGGGCCCTTTTTTAGCTCCGTGTTGCCAATGTACAGGCTACCTCAAGTGGCCATAACAGCATCTCTATTTGTGAGGCTCTTATAAAATCATTTGTGGACCAGAAGCCTGGAAGAATAATATTAATTAGGAAGGCAAGGTTCTTTGAGTAGATGTGATATCTTTTATTAGACCAACTGAGTAGTTGGTAAAAGTTCTTTGCAAGATTTTGGACACAATTGCCCTTCTTCAGGAATAGGGAGTCTTTGCTGTTCTGAGACTCCAAGGAATGAAAGAAGCTAAAAGTGTGACAGGAAGTCAGTGAGAATGAAAACAGGTAGAAATTAGGAGTAGAAAAGGGATGGAGCGGGGAGCCGAAGATAAGTAGTTTCCCAAGGTAGAAAAGAGGCTGTCTGTAAAAAACGTAAATCGCTGGAAATTAGACAAAGGGTAAAAGGAAGAGGGGGAAAGAAAAGTGTAAAAGGTCAGGTCTGGTGGGTACCTGGTGAATCAGATGTCAGGCAGGTTGTAATGTGTCATAAATCCAATGTCTGTATTGAGTCCATGACTTTTTGTATCCATTGGATATATGAAATGAAGTTCGTAGGCTTGTCTGTGAAAGGTGTTTTGTAAATCCCCTTTAAGGATTACAACTGAGAGATCAGAAAGGGAGTAGACATCTTGTGAAAAATGTGCCCCCACAGGTAGTTGGGTATTCTTGTCTTTGATAGATTTTCGGTGTGCATTCATTCTGGTGTGCAGTTGTTGTTTGGTTTTTCCTACATATTTTCCATCAGGGTATTTGGTGCACTGGATGATATATATTACATTTCAGGAGGTGCAGGTGTAAGATGCAGGAATGGTGATGGCTCTGTTGTGGGGTATTGCGATCGTGGGAGTGGTGGAGATGTGTTGGCAGGTTTTGCATTTCTTGTCCTGGCACGGTCTGGATCCATTTGGTGTGGTTAGGGTCATGAGGAGTTTGTTTCTGGTGATGAGGTTACAACCAAAACCCAGCATTAATTAGGAAGTTTCTCCTAGTCTCTAACCTTTTAATATTAGAAGACAGAGCTCTGGCTGGCTTGTCTGGTGCTTGTGTTTGGTGCAGGGAACTAGGGCAACCATATTGGCTACGTCTTGATTTGACTTTGTTTCATGGTGTCATGGGAATAAGATATGGAGTGGGGAGTGGAAGCCTCAGCCACATCCTGATAGACTCTGCTCCTGGGTGTTTTATTATTCAGCCTTTTTCTAGGGTATTGTTACATTCTTTTGAAGCCTTCTGAGAAGTGGGTTTCAACGAGCCTGTCTGTAAATCCTACTTAAAACAGAGTAAGATTCCATGAGTCAGAAGCAGCACTGGTATCATGTCTGTCCTCCATCATAAACACAGCGCAAGAAAAGAAAGAGCAGGGAGAAAAACCCATCTCTAACAATGGGGGAGGTGTACTGCATCCGTCTCTGTGCTGAGCATCAAACCAAGCAAAGCCAGTGAGGTTGTCTTTTTTTTATTATTATTTTGAAGCTGTCCTTGTGTATGTAGAAATAAGGCTAAAAATATCCGCTTGTGTGTTGGGGAGGGCAAAGCACCCGTTTTCTTCTACACACAAATGAAAGCAAAAATCTTCAGGGTTATAATAAAACATGAAAGGCTTAGATGTAAGCTGGGAGGCAAGGCTTTGAATGGGTTCCTGGAGGTCTCAGGTGGTTGAAGGTATATCTATAATACAACAAGCAATTAGAAACAGGTTTTCTATTAACTGGCTTACTTTGCTCACTGCTTTGATGGAACTGACCTTTCCTTACCCCTGTGTGCTGGAGTAGGCTACAGGTGTTAGACTGACTGTCTCCCTTGCACACTGATGTTAAATGTGGACATTGATTCTACAGATCTTACCCAGGAAAGGATGGTACTGCAACCTTGGCATCTTTCCATTGGATTTTCCCTTGTTCTTGGTCCTGGTTCTACTCATCCTAAAGATTTCTTTGACCATACAAACTTTAGAGCAGAAATGGTACAAAGAGCGGGTTGGCTCCTGTTCCCATTGACCAAGAATTTTTAAGATCCTAGGACAAATTAACAGCCTATTACAGAGACCACATTTGGCCCTTCATTTTCTCATGTTGATCTACAGGCATTTTGCAGCAATAGCAAGAGTACAATATGAATCAAGGGACTGATGCTAACCCTGGTAGAAGCACAAGTAACTCCATTGATTTCCCTGGATTCCTTTCTACTTACCCCAGGGTTGACTTGAGCCTGTGGTGGCTTGGGAAAGGACAGTGCTATTCCCTGACAAAAAGGGGCACTTTTCTGGCCAGGCAGATAAGAAATGAGCTCAGTTGTTCAAAGTCTTCAATGAATAACCCCCCAGGGGGATGCAGAGCAGAGTTTGCTGGGCTCTGAACCTGGGCTTTATTCACTTCCCCCAATGCCTCAAGGTTTTCTGTGTACTTTCTTCTTTCCTCACTGTGGGCTGGCTATGCTTTTACCTTCCTTATCAGGAAAAACCCAAAGCCCAGCTGCGGATGGCATTAGTATACGTATGTAATGAACCATGGGGATTGTTTGGACAGTTGGAACGCCACCTTCTCTATATGAGATGCTCTGAACAGGTCCCAAGGCTCTGCACAGATAACATGTTTGTACTAAAAATTTAAAACTTCAAAGGGAAACATCTATTTTTGTCAGATTCCTCCAGAAAGCTCACTTACAGAATTTTTGCCATTTCTGTCAGGGATGGGCTTTTAGCTCAAGCCCTTGAGGCAGCCTCAGGTGCTAAGGTTAGAAATGTCAGAGAAGAGATGGTCTCTCAGCAGGTCCCTTCAGGGCACTGAAGGTTAAATCTGACTTCTAGACTTCTCACAGAAGTCAGCTAGTGACCAGAGCAGATGAAAGAGCACAGGTGTAAAATAGCATCTAGCTTAAATGCTTCTCGGTGAATAGGTTACCCTGTTCCGTCTTAGCTACAGTTTCCCAGTGGACTGAGCACCCACATAGGACAGATGTCAAAAACCTAATAGGAAAGCAACACATGCCCAGATAACCATGGCAAGGTTTCCCCATCAGAGGAAAGGTTGTACCTCACTTGCTATATGTAGATGAGACGACATGAACTTGGCCATCTGCAGCTACCTGGGAATTTAGAAGCAGTTATGTGTGCTGCCTCCTCCAGGTTACAAACCTTAAAAGCCAGGGATTATTCATTTGTATTATGGTCATGCCTGGATGCCAGAGCCCCAGTTGTGTTAGAGAGTGGGCGCATCTACATGTGCGATTAGCATGGCTGAATAAACTCTGGTGCAGTTTGCACTGGAGTTTATTACTCCCAGGCACAGCATTTACATGTGCGCCCAGGAGTGCAGTACATTGAACCACAGCAATGCAAGCCTGGGCAGCCTGCCAGCCCGGAGCTGCTCCAACCCGGCTCAACGTACTGCAGAGGGGCTGACGGGCACAAGGGTGCTATAGTACAGGGAGCCCTGCGCTGTAACACCCTCATGCCCCAGCCACCCCTGGTCACTGTCTACGCATGTGTTGTAGCAACATAAATAACTCTGCCACAGGATAGTACTCGTTTCTGACACTGGTATCCTACAGCAGAGATAATTAGTTTACTGTGGTCCAATAGGGGAGCACGTGTAAATGGTGACATTTTACTGCAGAGCTAATTGGGCTACTCTGCAGTAAAGCATACATGTAGATGTACACGCTATATGAGAATATAACACAAAGACGGCTCCTGCCAGAGAAACTCAGTCTGAATTACTGATGGGTCACACTCAACATGGATATACTTCCCACTTCTTTTGTCACTGCTCCCTCTGTCCTACAAGAGCTTTGTCATTTGTGTCTAGATTCAGCTTCAGTCTGTGAGTCGTCATCCATGTCCCAATCCCTGTTGGATGCTAATAGACTCTGCACCTTCCAACATGGAAATTCAGAGCTGAGTCGTCAGCCCAGAGAGCCGTGTGACTCATTCTTCCTCTCTAACTTCCTCATGGCCCATGCAGAAAATGAATTAAAAGACAGATGAGGTGGGACATAAAGCTGTGAATGGTTTCCCACTGCTCATTGCTAGCATCGAACAAAAGCCTGGTACATAAGAATCTCTCCTATGTTATTGATATTTATTGTAACCTTTCCATGCCTACCAAAAAATTATTTGCCATCTTTTCCTCTGTGAAACCTTCTTTTCACAAAAGAATAGGAAATGCATGATAGAACAAAGTTGGCTTCAGCCACTTGGTCAGCGTTGACCATTTAGTTTGGCTGATGTGTTCTTGTTTCCTATCCTTGTCATTTGTTCACTTGGCTCTTTTTCGGTCATTCCAAATCGCTGCGTCTGGTGTGTTATGAAGATATCCTGTTGACATTTACAACCCTCCTAAGCTATCTCATATGTTGTATCCGGTCTAAGATGCTATAACTTTGTGTGTCCCCCCCACATACTTCTAGCAGCCTCTTTATTTTGAAGAACTGTCCTGAGACTAGTTTTAGGTTTGGCATCCTTGACCACTCAGTGAGTCCTCCAGATTCCTGAACTTCCTTTGTTTCTGTGTCTTGAGATATGTAATCAGTTGCCCTATGGTTCTGGCAGCCCTTAGTCTGTGTGATAATACCTTTTAGGGCAGAAAATGACCCTGCCCTCCCTCAGATCAATATCTGTTTCATTTTATCATGGGTGAACAAGTTGAAAATATCTTTTGGACAGAGAATAGCAGAGGTGGGTGGGAGAGGTGTGGGAATTACCTCTCTTGAAATGACCTGACCACCCCCTGCTCCATCCTGAAGTCAATGCTCCTCCCGATTGCAAGAACTGGGTCTATTCCATTTTATTCAGTGGGAATTTTGTCCAAATAAAGAGCAAGAACTTGGGGTTTGTTCCACAAACTCTGGCAAAAGTATAAAGACTCTTGGACAAAGCATTTATCATTTTGTTCTCCCATATTTGGCACTCAGTTTACAAGCCCTAAATAAACAGGGTCAGACTTTGCTAAACCCAGACCCCACAGCCCAGTTGTGCCTATTTATGTTTGCTCCTCATACAACCCTCTCCGAATAGAGTTGGAGTAATGATATTCATAAATACTTGGTCCAATTGATTCCCTTTATCAACTGTTGAATAAATTATTTGGGAATAAATGATTCCACTGTCTGACCAGCTCCAGAGAGGGCTGTTGAACAAGGTTCGACAAATAAAATAGTAGACATTTTTTCCCATTTTCAAATCACAGCAAGGGGAATGGGCAAAGAATGGTAAAGCAATTCCTAGGAACCTCTTGGGGTTTGTGGGAAGCCAGGTGGAAGAAGGAGGCTATCTAATTTTTTGCTACAGTTGAATCAAGCTGCAACCATGCTTCTTCCAAGAACATTTCTCTCCCCTTCAGCCCATCCATTTCCCCTATGTCCGTGCCATGTTCCCTAGGTAGCACTAAGTGACAGCTCTTCAAACAGACCAAAGGCAAATTTCCCTGTCCAGGAGCTGTGGGTTCAGACTGGTCCATCCAGCCCGAATTTTCTGGAAGAGGGAGGCACAACTTCACATCTGCAATCTGAACCTGCCTCTTTCCCAAGCTTTGTGAACACTTGAATTCAAATCCTGATTGGGATCCAACCCCTAGATCTGGTTCCACTTTCATCCTGGACTGAACAAATATCTTGGCTCTAGCTCACCTCTGAAATTCGGGGGAGGGAGGTCGGATCTGGAAGTGAACTTGGCAAACCAGAGACTCATCTCCACTTTCTAAGAGCAAAGCCCAGCTGAGACCTAGAACTTAACCGAGCTTCATCACCGAACAAAGCGCTGACAGGAGCGAAAGCGCTAAGAACCAACTCTGTTGTTGGAGAGCGGCAGATGGTCTAGCAAACTAGACCGTTAATCCAGCCAAATTATGGCAACAGATGTTTGAATTTGAATGCAAACATCTTCAAACTGTTAGCCCTCTTGGATGAACCATGCAGAATGAGGACATTCACTCTCCTTATTAATTAAAAGTGAAAAACATGGGTGATTGTGCCAAATTGCTGGTGCATTTTTCACCTGCTGTAATTGCAAGCTTGTTTTTCCCCTTCAGGTGTAAAGGGAGATCCTGCATTGGAAAAGTGAGAGATTCTCTTCCAGTCTGTTGGGACGAGTATTTTCAAAGGACACAAAATAGTTAAAAAGCAAGTTCCTGTGTAACAGCAGGATCCACTGCAAGAACTGTGAAAGATTGGTGGCCTGTAATGATGTGCACTTGTATGGAAATGCCCACCAGCCATCTGCAGTGTCCTCCCTGCTACACGTAAGGGGGATGCAGCATCTACAGAAAGAGGGAGCATTATTGATGCTCTTGCCTCGGGGAGGGAAGCGGATAATGGATGTAGGATGTAGGCCGTGCTTTGTCATCAAACGAGGGGCCTGAAAGATGGTGCACTGGAATATTATCAGTCATTCCTTGATCAAGATGTAATACTATCAAGGTCCTTCTCTCTCTCTCTCTCTCCCTCTCTCTGTCTCTCACTGCTGAGAGCTTTCATACTGGAGGCTGCTGTAGTCTTTGACTCTTTTGCTCTCGTGCTCAGGATATTCAAACTCAGCTCCTTCTTTTAACCACAAGTGCCCCCCCTACCAATCTGAAAGGGATGGTGTGAACTTCCACAGATGACATATTCCTTGATCTCTATGGACTCAGCTTGGAAACAGGAGCACTATCAAGAAGCCCTCTGGCTTCCTCCACAGAAAGGACTCCCACCTTTTTTGTATTTGTTATATGCTGTGCAAATTCATGCACATACTTACATTTTATTTCTGCAGCACTGTTGGTAGGCACAGTATTTTATGGACAACTAAAAAGGCCACTCCTTACTTAGAGATTCCCATAACACAGCAAGGAATGGCAGACAAGGGTTTTTTTTTATCGTTTCTCACCTGTATTTAGGCAAATCAAATAATTACCTCTTTTACAGCCCTGTGCTGTATCTTGGTACCACTGCATGAGACCTCCCTCCCAGGGACTGGAAGTGGCCTACTAGCTTTCTCATTTGATGACCCATAAAACGATCCTGCTCCCCTTAGTGATTACCTGACTTGCTCACCATGTCTCTGGAGGGAGGATATTTAAACGTTAGTGTTATTACTTTAATAACGTGGTGACCCCGTTCATCTGCTTTTTGAAATGGTGGCTTCCCTATCCCTACACTCTTTGACAGGGGAAACCAGGGCAGACGGATTAATTCATGTGCCCAAGGTTTTACAGTGACAATGTGGCAGAAGTGGAAGAGGAACCCTAAGCATCTTGACTTCCAGAGCCTCCTGCTCTAGCCCCTGGCCACTGGTTTAGAAGTCCCAGTATTGGGGACCTAAAGGAGGCGAGAGCAAGAATAAGCTCTGAACACATCCATGCTCTGTGGGAGTCCTCGGGGCATAAGAGCAGGTCGTTGTGCTGGGACTGAAGGGATCTAGAGCCTTGCTTCTCTGAAGTGACGGTGGGTTAGAAGGGGTGGAGATGGAGTAGGAAGTAAATATGATTGCACTTAAAGTTTCTATAACGCAGGCAGCAGGAAACACCATTCTCCCTGGTCAGTGTTTTGCATCACAGAGCAAGTTATCCAACTTAGAAGTAGGCCAGCAGTGTTGACACATTTACCTTTATGTTCTCTTCACAAATTATCCGTGAGCAAGGTGTGACTTACAAACTCATTCCTTGTTCTTAATAACTTGATTCATCGTTTGCACCAACAAATGTTGTTCTCCAGACGGATGCTATGCATAAACATGGGTGCTGTGTGATTGGTCAATTATGTCACAGGGCGTTGTTTCAGTTTCTTGATTGGATGACTTTAAGATTTTTAAACAAGAAGGATCTGTTTTTTGTTTCCAAGGTGTTCATTAGATTCATCATTATCTGAGGACTTCCTTCTGTAAATGATAAAAAAAGAGCTTTGGAAAATAGCAACGAGTATGCTTCTCAAATGCATTTTTCTTACAGGTGTTTGCCAAACTTCCATTTTCTTGTGGACAAAATCTCGTTTTAGCTGAATATGCACAAATGAAAGGTAGGAAGA
>NW_005843076.1:316173-396235 GCF_000455745.1 Alligator sinensis
AGAGCGGTCTCGAGCATATTCAGCCTAACCTACAAACACGGCAACAAAACAAAAAATTGGTATGCTCTAAAGAAATGACAGGGCAGGTTTTGAAAGCGTAACAGGAAGGAAGGACATGTATTAATATTTGGGCCAGGATTTAAAAAAATAACTAGTGATTCTGAGCATCTTGTTTTCAGATGCCCAGCTGAAAAGGACTTGGTTTTCAAAGAGTGAAACAGCAATATCAGAAACTCAGAGCCTTTTAGGTAGAAACTATGAATAAAAATCAAATTTTTTGTGTTATGTTTTCAAAATTTACAAAATGTATTTTGCCCCAAATTAGAATAAAAATCCAGAAATTGCAAAATGTTGATTAAAGGAGATTTGAGGGGGAGATTACTTTCAGATCATTTGAACCTATCATTTACCTTTTTATGGCGTAAGATATATTTTGAAATGAAAATAAAAACTTTTTAAAAAGTTGAGCTGTGTGTTTTAATAACTTTTTGAAACTTGTTTGACTTCTTAAAAAATGAAATGTCATTGAAATCAATTTATTTTCATGGAAAACACTGGTATCAGCAAAACTGCATTTTCTAGTGGAAAACTGGTTTAATGGAAAAATGTAATAGAAATCATTAAATTTTTTAAGCTATCAAAATTGGGTCCCACCAACAAATCAGCAGTCACTTTTGGGAAATGCAGCCCTTGTTTTGTGAGCTGATTGACATAACTATGAAATGGAGACGTGGCTGTTGATGGATAGGAAACCATAATTTAGTTGTTTCAAAATACTGATTTTTCTATTTCTGTGTTATCTTTTCATCTGACTTGCTATGTCTGAACTGTCCTCTCTCCCTGCTTTCTTTTCTCTCTCATTTGGTTCTTTTCTTAAAACTAAAGTATTGCTCACTTTTCACTTTTCATTTCTGCCATATTTTATTGTAACTGCTGATGCCATTCTTCTCCCAGCTTTGTGCAATGCATTTCTTCCTGCAATAAATGTCCTGAAGTTCACAATGGGTAAAACTCTTGTCTAGAAAGTCCATAATGGAATTCATGTAGTCTTTGGATTTTACTCACTGGGTGTGTCTACATGTGCATTAAGGCACTTTTTCTAATGCACATTAAATGTAATACCTCCAGTGTGAGGTACTAAATAAATGTGCATTAGGGCTGTGCGAAGCTTTGGTCCCTGATTTAATTTGGTGGAGATTCGGCCTAATTCGGTGGCTGCATCTCCAGATCCAAATCGAATCAGGAGACCCTTTAATCTCTCTGAATTGAATGTATTTGGAGAGATTTGGAAAGATTCGACAATTCAGACATAGACACGGCTTTAAATGTTTTTCTATGTACCTCTAGGTACCAGGCGACTTGTGAATGCTGCGATGTCGGGGCAGATGGAGAGTCCCACAGGAACATGGGGAGCTCTCCAGTGCACTCAGCAGCAGACCAGGAAGTGGACCAGAAGCACTTCCAGTCCACTTTTGAGTCCACGGGGATCCCCCTGCACCCCCCTGGCTAGGCAACTGGTGCCTCCTGGGTCTGGAGGGGGGCACCCAGGGTCCCCCCCCTTGGCTGATTGCCGAGCTTGGGGTGTGTGTGTGTGGGGGGCCCTGCATATTGCCTGGCGGACCCAGAAGTGGACCAGAAGTACTTCCAGTCCAGTTCCAGGTTTGCACCCCCCCCCCACACTCCCATGGGACGCTTCATCCACCCCAGCATCACAGCATTCGTGAGCCACACCTGGTACCTCGAGGTATGTAGAAAAAACATTTAAAGCTGTGTCTGTGGCCGAATCGCTGATTCTCCAAATCAGCATCAAATCTTAAGATTCGGATTCAGCTGAATCGAATTGGGGACAGTGATCTGAATCAATGAATTGAATCACTGTCCCTGATTTGGGCCAAATCTGAATTCAAATTGAATACGGCCTGTTTTGTGCACCCCTAATGTGCATTAGGTTGCCTTAATGCACACCAAGGAATGTGCATGGTCTTAATGCACAATAGCCTCTTTTACTGTGCATTAGTGTAATCACACAGTTTTTTATATGATGCTTTAATGTGCAGTAAAATAGGCTACTGCACATTAAAGCACACATGTAGACGTGCCTGCTGGGTCACAGAAAACTTGGCTTTAGGGTAAAGCAAAGAGTGCAGATATGTGATACGCTTACACTGGTGTAATCTGCCTTTGGACTAGTGTTAATATGGAAAAGACACTTTGTACAGCCAGCTTCTTAACCAATGTATGACTTACATGGATAAGTCACTGTACTTCATGGTAAAGTTGCCTTTAGAAAATAAAAAGTAACTATACATTGGTGTAAGTTATACTAGCATCTGGGCTGTGTGTCAGCCATGCTAGTCATGTTCGTCTCAAAGTAGCTATTTGTTTAATATAATAGCACGCACTTTGAGCAGCTACGTTTGGAGACCTTGTTGTCTGTCTGCTCTGGTCTAAAACACCAGTGTAAGTTTATTGGTGTTAACGTTTTGCAGGAGCTACTAATGCTGCGAATGCTTTGGTCTTGCTGGAAAATCATTTACACTCCCCATTTGAATCTTTTTTATTTTCCTGCAGTCACACATGTCCGATCTGTGTGAGGAGACCAGAACAGCTGCAGTTTGTTTTGCACGAGAGATTGCAGCTTTACCCAAAAAACTTTTTCTATAGATTTTACATGTAGCTTTCTCATCCATGAGGAGCCTCTCAGGAGTAATCTCTGGCAAGTTGTCATGTTTCATTGCACAAGTGAGTTGATCACATGAACCAGGTGCCCAATGGTGCAGAGAGAAAAAAATCTCTATCTGCTTGAATGTGTAATTGCCTTGTGGATCAAATCTCACCCTGCTACCATTGGTTTGCAGCAGTGTGGTGGTGATGTGAGAAGAGCTCTGAACTGGGGAGCTAGTGACCGTGGTTCTGGGCCTAGGTCTGCCACTGATCTTCTGTAGGACCTTGAGAATATCCCTTTACCTCTCTTTTACTCTCTAGCCTTTTGTCTACCCAGACTAAGGAGGCTGGGACTTGGTTGAGACTACTGAAATATAAGTGAATGATAGTGATAGCTAGTCAATGGAGTTGCTGTGAGTTTACACTGTTGCAAAAGAAATTCAGATTTGGCCCATAAAAGGTCTATTCAAGAAATTCAAACCAGTCAAGAGGGCTGGTGTTAGGAAGGATCTTTGTTCAGCTTTAGTACAGTAGTTAGTCACCTTGGATCTAGTTGTTCCAGGACCTGGAGTTGAACCCAAAACCATTTTCCCCATGGTGGGTGGGGGAGTTTATGACAAGGCTGCTGGCTGAATCCAAATTGACCCCAGTTTGGCAGGAGCTCTTTCAGCCCTGTTTCCTTCTCGGTCATTTCAAGAATGACAAAGCCCTTGGTGTAGTGCTAGCTCCTACCTTTCTCCCAATCTCCATTTCTCAGTTTCCTAAATGTGCCTCTCTCCTTCCTTGGAAACCAGCACACCTGTCTGAGTGCTAGGCTTAAACCCGCTCAGCCATGCTTCGCTGGCGCTGAACTGCCTCTGATTCTGGAAGCACCGGGTTGTGGCAGGGCCTTGCTCTAGGAACAGACCTGTGCATAGGGGTGCACGCAGCATGGCTTCAACACCCACTCCAGAGAGGTTTAAAACACCACAAACTTGCTCTCAGAGAAAAGACTTTGGTTTCTGGCGACCACTGGATGCGCCATTAGCTGAAAGACAGCCATGCTTTTTTCTGACGCGATTCTGAAACTGGTCAAATGCTCCTAGTTTCACTTTGCTTCCCTCTTATAAATCACGTTGCAATGTCACCTGTAGCAAGCATACAGGGTGTCATGGGGGGGGGTAGGGAGGGGGCTTAAGTGGCACTGTAGTTTATCATTTCTCATGAAATATGTACATTGAACATATCGGTAGTCACGTTTACTCCCAGGACCATCCCCCTGAGATAGATCTCAGGGCTTAGTTAAAAGAGCATTGTCTCTATTCATCATCTTGTCACTGATTTCAGCATCTTTTTAATCTAGGAATCCATAGGGAACATCATCTGATAAACAGAGGAAGAGCACGCGAATGGGGAGTCCTAGGTTTTAAGCCTGGCTTTTCCCATCGGCTGCATGAGTGACCTTGGGCAAGGTAACTGAACGAGGAGCTAGGGAGGCCAACCTAGAGAAGTCCGACCTTCTCTACTTGAGAGGGCCAGGGTTTGAAATGTCCTTGGTATCCTGATGACTTTCAAGCTCTACCATTGAAATAGCATGTACCCACAGGCTTCCAAGAAGGCCAAGGGATGGCATGCTTTTGAAAGAAATGGAAAACATCTGTATTCCATGAACATGGTTGTTGCATGTGATACAAATTACAGGGTTCACACGCTTTTTTTGACTCTCTCTATATTCACTAACCTCAACTGGAAGGAGGGTATTTTTGCATTTCTATTCTAAACCTGATCTTTCAATTTGCACCTTTTAAAATTCATCATATCTGTGGCATGAATCCCGCTGACTAACTTTGAGTTTCTGTAAGAAGGCTTTCTCTTCCTGCCAGATGCAAGGTATTTTAAAGGACCAGGACATTATCTGTGTAAGCATGTTTCATCATAACCATACCATATGCTTATATCTCCCAAATTTTCAATTTGCTTTTGCGTTTCAAACAGACATTCAGAGAAATGAGTCTTTTAAAGCAAGATTGTTGCAGTCTTCAGAATGCACTTCCACAAAATGCTTCCTAAGTTAGGCCTTTGTTTTGACTTTGGCAATGCTTCTGTGACTTGCAAGACTTGCACAGAATAGCATAGCACATCCCGAGAAGGGGGAGAGGTGGAAGCTCTGCTTAAGTTTTAGTTAACAGAAACAAAATCCTAAGTCTTGTAGTCCAGAAATATAGAATAAAATGTTGTGCAACTTACATTTGCACATATGTTGTTAGCATGTGGTCATTGTAAGATTTGGCAATCATGTTTAACTACCTACACTGAATCTGCAGATGGATACGTACAACAGGTTAATAGTGAAAACCTATATATGTTGGAGTGGAATGGAAGTCCCAGATTGCTTTCAAATTGCAATTCTGGTTATAACTTGAAATAGGGTGAAACATCTCTTCATACTAATCCTAGCGACCTTAAATTTTGCACAAACTTTGCATTAACTTGTTTAATCATATGCTGCAATAGAAAAGAGGATAGAAGTGTTTTAAGGTGTGTTGGATCTTATTAGTTTCCTCTTGTTGGTTTTTTTTTTTCTGTAGTGGCTTTACCCACCTGTAATTGCGATAGAAAATAGGAGCCAGAAGATATTTCTTTGCAGACGAGACAGTGGTTGTGTTATTATGGTGTATTATGTTACTTTCCATTAGACCAAAAACTTTTCATCTCTAACCTTAGGAGGTGACCTATAGTAAATACAGTGTCATATTTAGCTTTTGTAAATAGCTCAGCTCTCATGAATGTTTTATCGAGGGGTAAATATCACGTTCTCTCCACTTATTTACATCCGCACAGCATCACAGAAGACTTGTCGGTATTAAATATTAATCGTCAGCCTCAGTGAATCTATGCTTTTGTCAAAAGTGCACCAGGCCACACATCTTTTTTGGCCTCACACATTCAGAAACCGCATGATCTTGTGAAGAAAGAACGGAAAGTGCATTATCAGTGTCATACCAAACCCTCTCTCCATTTGGACAGCTGCAGCTTCCATTGGTTCATTTCTGGTGTGCAATGGGGAAGCTTTTCCCTGGGCCATGCAGGCATTAAGTGGTATCAATGCACAAAGAGAAATGCAAAACTTTTTTTTGACCCTGCATTTCTGCTGCATCCCAAGCCTAGGCCTGGTGGAAGGACTCCAGAGGTTCATGGAGACAAAAAGGACCATTTGTTCCTCTCACCTTACTACCGGTATATCTCAAGCCATTACATTTCCCCCTGTTGCCCTGTGTTGAGTCCTGCCACTGGGGCCGGACTACAGCAGATCTTTCCAGTAGGCATCCAGTTTTCCAATACATACATCAAGTAATGAACAATCCACCACTTCCTTTGGTAGATCATTCCTGTGGCTAATTATACTTAACAGTTAACAATTTCTGCCTAATTTCCTATTTGAATTTGTCTGGCTCCATCTTCCAGCCATTGATTCTTGCAATGCCTTTCTTTGCTAGATTAAAAAATACTGGTATTCCCCAGAATTTCCTCCCTGTGGAGGATGGATTAGAGTTCCTATGTATTTATATACTAATCAAGTCACCTCGTACTCTCCTTTTTGATGAGTTAACCAGACTGAGCTCTGCAAGTCTCATGCTTGAGAATTTTTCTCCAATTCAGATATTTTTTGTGACATTTCTCTGCCTCTCTTCCACTTTTTCAACATCCTATCTAAAATAAGAACAACAGAAGGGGACACAGTGCTCCTGTATCACTCTCACTACAGCTCTACAAAGAAGTCAAACCACTTTCTTACTACTATTCACTACTCAAACATTTATGTAGGCAAGGGTTGCAGTGTCCCTTTTTGGCCATGTATATACATTCAGTTTCTCCTGGAAGAGTTGCTGCTTTCCCAGGAGAAACCAGGAATATAGAGATGTTCAAGCTTTTTCTCCTAGGGTAAAAATGGCCACTACAGAAGAAAAATAACCTGGGAACAACCAGGGTTAAATGACTCCCTGGAGAGTGTTTCCTGACAGAATGAATGTCTGTACAGTTTGTGTCTTCTCTCAGAAGACAGCCTGGTCCTACAGCACCCACTCCCCCCCCGGGAAGACAGCACGTTGCTGTCTGGACTCTGCTGCACCAGCAGGGAGCAGAACATGCCCCCCCCCTCCATAATTCCCATGTTGTGCTGCAAGGAGTCACAGGCTGACCATAGGCAGTGGGTCAGCCAATCAGGGATGCCATCTGTAGCTAGGAGGACTAAGGGAGCCTGCAGAGCAGGCTGACGTGTGCACAGAGACCCACCCCTGGCTGCATGGTATCTGCGGTGCAAGTTCTCCATTCTTCAGGGCCTCAGCACTTGAATGTCTGTACATACGGCTTTGGGTAAGTTGTTTAACTATGAGAACAAACCTGGGGGGATTCTCCCAGATTATTTGAATGTATGCATGCAGCCGAAGTCCCAGCATCACCCTGGGAACTTGACTATTTAGGCCCTTAAATTCTTCAATAAGGCATTGTTCTCTAGGATACAGATGACCATTTTGTAGGTACGTTCCTTTTCCCTAGATGTATAACTGTCTTTAAAGCACACTCTGTTTGAATGTGTGCAAGCAGTTGGATCTCTCTGTGTTAATGCCCCAACTTCATTATAATTTACCACTATGCAATCATTTTGCCAGTCCCATATTTTATTAGTAGTGATTCTATATTTATGTCCAGATCATTTGATGAAAGCATTGAAGAGCACTGGGCCTCACACCAATCACTTTCTGTTTCTCAAGAAGCATCCCTGTTTGATGATTCCTCATTGATTACTATGTGTTTCTATCTCTCTTTCTTTATTAGTCCTTAGTCTGTTTAACACATATCCTTTTAATATTGCACACTGTAATCAGAATGTCATATGATCCTAAGTCAAACACTTAGAAAAGTCTTGGGTGGGTTTGACTGACAAAGATAAGCATGTAGATGTAACATCATTAATAAATGAAAGCAAGTTTATTTGACAATATCTTTTAAATGTGAATGCCGAATCCCGGAGGTGCTAAGTCACTATGATAAAATCAATATTTTGTTATTAAGGAATAGAATCTGCTTTTATGGTGTTTGTGGTACATTGGGATTGCTTGCTCAGATGGGTTCAACCCATCCTCATGGTTCACAAGGTCAGTATTTGTATGCATTTCCAGGGGTGTTTTATTTTTGTTCCTTTAAGTGCACCCCTCCCCTTTTCAGGGTGCCTCTGAGAGATGTTGCACACCATACTTTTTTGGCTAATTGGTGGAACAAAAGCCAGGGATCTGGGACCACTTTCTGGGTGAGTGCTCTAACTGGTCTACTGGTCAAAAGGTGGGCAACAGAGCCACCACCAGTGATCTCTGAGGTGAATTCACTGATGCTTTGAGAACTTCTTATGGACCACACCTCTTCGGGGACCCTCAACAGCAAATTGTATCACAATTTAGCTTAAGTATTTAGGTGCCTAAGTATGTAGAGCCAAACTGGATCACTCTTTGGAGTTTAAACATGAAAGTTCCCTCTACGTCCAATTTAGGTGCATGTGAGACCAAATTGGACCAGGCTTTCAGAACTGACTTAAGTCAATGGAGAGACTCCAATGAATCTCAATAGGAATTAGCCTATGGGACTGAGCTCTAAATTGCTTCTCTAAGGTGCAGTAGAGGAACAGCCACAGAGTGGGAGGTTGCCAGGATTCCTGCTTACATCCATTGTGATGTGTTATAATATAGGTAGCAGGGTATAGAGCTTAGTGATATTTTTTTACAATGTTTTGCCTAGTTAAAAGAATCTTACAGGATTTATTCACATATACCAACTTTTCTGTAGGTTTTCTAACCCATCCTTGCTGTAGAAAAGGCTATCCCTGATGTAGACTTCTATAGCAATAGTAGGGAGTATATCATTGTCTACTATGTCCTCTGGGAATTCAGAGTAATTTCTATACAGCCATATTCTTTACAGGACTCTCTTGGTTTCTTTCTAATAAATTCAACATGAATTTTCCATAAGGATTTATTTATTTGATGGATTCATCACATTTTTCTGTTCACAATTATCCATGTAGAGAACATGGTTTTCCCCTGGTTTTTAACGGCACCTGTCTTGGATAATGAGCCAAGGGGCCTGAAAATTAGGTACGTTAGACACCTGATGAAATTTGCACCCTCAGCAATGCATTTAAGCCTGCACATAACTTTAACTACGTTAATAAATCCTATTGCCTCTAGTGTGATTGCTTACAGAATTAATGTTACCGCTCTTGCTCTCATCAATTTTCGTGTAACTCTACTGACATCATTGGAGTTACTCATGAGTTACATGATTATCAAACTAGGCCTGTTGCATATAATTCCTTGAGACTTTACAGACATGCTGCCACTGGCGGGACCAATACGTTTGCTAATGTGCATGCAAATGTTGAGCTGCTGCACTTTAAGGGATTCATTTTGAACCAATCCACTTGCATTTTGCAGCTGATGAGATGACCTCCATCTCTCCCTCCTGATTCTAAATCCAATTGGGGTCACTGTTTGTTCTCGGGCTGTGTATCAGAGGTGGCTACTTGAGCACAGTGGGAAAGTAGTGTAATGGAGTTTAAAGGCATGGATTTTACATGAAGATTCATTCTGCACTTAACCCTCCCACCCATGAATACCTTATTTAAATGGTCAGTGCATATTACTTTTTATGAGCTGTTCCCTAATCCATCCAACCAAAAGACCAGGCAGATTCAAACTATACAGTAGGAAAGAAAAAAGTCTTTGGGTTACTTTTAATTGTCCAAGTGTTTCTGAGCTGGTCCATTGGGTCCTATGGCTCTTATTTAGCATGGGGAACCCTTTACTGCTCCACTAAGCTGAACCTACTAGAATGGTCACAGACCTTTGAATAACCATTTATCCATGCAAGAGTTCATCAAGTAACTCTAAGCTGCGAGGAACCATTTGGTTATCTCTAATCAATGCAAATCAACTTTTCAAACATGCATCATGCTCTAGAATCGTACCCTATCAGGGACAGGCCTACAGAGCAACTCAGCTGCATTATAAAACGCTTAAACCTTTTAACATTTCCTACCCTCTAAAATCTCCTCTTAAGACCCAGTTAGGGCATCACAATGTGGAGCGCTAATCTCTCCATTAAAGCCTTTTCACCTAGTTCCTAAACTGAACACAATGTATGTATTTAGACAAAAGCAGCAGCTTTCAGAACCATTAAAGGCTCAGGTCCAAAGTAAAGATGATTTTCGTATTTGTGAGAATGTCTGCAGCCAGGGGAGGAAAATATGTTATTTTACTGACCTTTATTTAAGCTAACCTGGGACAAGAGGGATCACTATGTTGTGGCTAAGATTACTGTGATATTTAAATATTATGTTATTAGTCAAAGGCAATAGCTAAACCTGTGCAAATTGTGCCTCTGTATTTGTTGTCAATGCTCTGGCTTTAACCGTTAATTCAGCTCACAGTTGGTCTGTTAAATATAATTTTCCTCTCTTACAAACAGCTATTTATATTTAACGTGCTGAACTGAGTCATCTTGTTTTGTGACCCCAGTACATTTTGCTCTAATTTGCTAATCAGTGAATTATCCTCCTAATTAAACCAACTATATTCCATTTGCAGGAAATTACAATGTATATTCATCCAGCCTTTCCAGGGCTCTTTTATTTTAGACAGGAATGTATTCCAAAACTTGGGAGCTACTCTGTCCTGGGTTTAAACCCACAAATCTCAAATCCACAAAACAATGCGACTTTTTCCTTCCAGAGTTCATTAGTAAGGAGAAAAATTGTGCTTGCTTTTCTTTCTTAAGCAAAGGAGCCTGGAGACAGGAGCATAACTCAAACGACAAGGAATGGTCAGAGAAAATAAACTGAAATCCTGTACAACTGACTCAGCCCAACACTTCAATGTTTCAACAGAAGTTCTGATGAAGTATGGACTGCAGAGAGGAAGAACCAAATACCTTTCAAAGGTGAATGTTTTCTTTATAAAGGGCCTAATGTCCCACCCCTGTGCACCAAGTCCAGAAAGGAAATGAGTCCAAAAGAGTCAAGCTGGTAGAGAATCTGTAGCCTGATTTTTGTTCTTAAGATAGTCTATTTAATTCAAAATCCAGATAAGATGGATCAGATACTTTACTGTTCAAATGGGTAATTTCTGTATGTTGGGTGCTGCGTGTAAGGAGAAAGAACATTGGAAAGAGATGGAATTAAACAAAGAGTTAATCTGGTAATACAGACAGTCCTTGGACTTACGACACAATTGGTTCCTGCAAACCGCGTCTTAAGTTGAAGCGTTGCAACTCGGAACCGATTTTGTCATAGGAACAATGTTATAAATGGGGGTTGGTTCCTGAACCAAGGCCTGATACCCTATTTTCACCAAAAATACCCCAGAATTTTGTACTCAATCAATTATAGATGAGTAATATGGCTGGCTTAATGTATTTATTTTGTAAATAGCAATCATATTGATTTGGAAGGACTTCTTTGAGGTGACTTTCCTGGACTTTTTGAAGGGTTCTTGGTTGGAGTCTTTTCAGGAGTCTTGACTGCAGGTTTTTCTGGAGTCTGCTTTCTTAAAGAAAGTGTCCAAGGAAATTTGGACAGATGTTCTCCAGGGAGATGAGCGACGCAGTAAACTTGTTTGCTGGCGTGGTATTGCATCGGATCAAGTGTCTCATAAAGTCAAAACTGAAGTCAGAAAGTCGAAACAGGGTGTCAGTTTATAAATGTTATAAGTGCTGTTTGTTGTAACTCGAAACATATTGAGCTGAGGACTGCCTGTACTAAGATGCAGAAGGCAGCTGGGTGACCCAAAGGATAGTTGTATCCTCTACCCTGGTAAGGGGGAATGAAAATGGTGTGGATTGGAGCTTGGAGCAAAGAAAGAGCTACAGTTTGACTTCATCTTTTCACTGTGAGGTGAGGAAAGGGATCGGGGCATCTCTATGGACAGCTCAGTGTAGACATCTGTTTAGTGTGTGGCTGTGGTGAAACAAGATATTAGGATGCATAAACAGTGGGATGGAGGCCACTGTGGAAACTATTACCATGACTTTATATGGAACCCATAGGGTGGCCTTTTAAACTTTCCAATCCTGGTGGGCCAAATGCGGAGAGCCTTGCTGACTTTGGAACTTGTTTTGTACTCAAGAAATGTCTCCACTAACTTCAGTGAATGGTTACTTGAATGGGGACAGTGTAAAGACTGGGTGAAGACCTCAAGATGCAGTATGAGCTTAAGATGAGTCAGATGGGAGATGCTGCCAGCACTACAGGAACACTATAGCTACCTATGTACTTGCCCCTTATCTATAGCCAGCAAGAGGAGGGTAAATGCATAGGGCAGGGATGTCCAACCTTTTTGAATGTGGGACCGGATCACGAACTTTTTATCACCCAGTGGGCCGGCGAGCCATTTTCAAAGACCTCACAGGAAGTGGTATCACATCAGGAAGTGATGTCACATTGGGAAGTGATGTCACGTGACCTTTGACACCAATGAAGTTGCAGGAAGTGACAATGAAATGGGTCTGGAAATGTGGTTTAAAATCCAAAATAAAAACAATATAAAAGCACGAATGAAATAATACCAAATACTTGACTAAAATAAGCACTTTCGCTTCCACTCACTTCTCAATGAATGAAAGAAGCATAATGCAAGTTGACAGATCAAATGTGGAAAAGATATCAGCCAGAGTGGAAACTAAATATGGGCATTTTTGAGAATAATCTTCAAGAAGATTTACTTTTATTGAATTAATAACTTGTTAATAACCATCTTTAACAAGTAGTAACAAGTTGAACCCCCAATCCCGCACAAAGAGAAACAGAAGCAAACACAATCCAAACACTGGACAGTATTTTGACAGACCCGGTGCCCGGCCAGCCTGGTGCCATGCCCGGGTTGACATGGTGCTGCAGGAGCCGCTTGGCTACAACCAGGTTGACCTGGTCCTGGAGAAGCCACAGGGCCAGGCTGGGGTTGACCTGGGGCCGCCCGGCCTGCTGGTGGCATGCCCAGGTTGACATGGTGTCGGCACCGGCCAGGAAAAGCAGCATGCAGCTGAAGCCGGCTTCTCATGTGCTGCTGGTGACGGGAGAAGGCTGGCCAGGTCTGCAACCAACATGTCCCAGGCCCGTGAGCAGAGCCCCTCCTCCGCCACCCGGTGGCAAAGTTCTCCCATGAAGCCTCCATCCTGCACCTGCCCCAAGCCTGCGGCACTGGCTGTGGCCACCCAGGCGGGCACTGGCTCCTCAGGGTGGGTGGGCAGGCGGGGCTGTTCAGTGAGGGACCTGGCTGGGCCGTGCCGTGCTGACGTGGTGTGTGTGGGAACCTTGTCCCTTCCCCAGCCCTTCAGCAGCCATTAGGAAGCTGCCGAGGGAGGGACAAGGGGTGGGAACGAAAGTAAACCGTGTTTACTTTCATTTCCTGTTGCAGCACTGCGGGCCTCAGAAAATGCCTTGGCGGGCCGCATGGCAGCCCATGGGTCGTATGTTGGACAAGCCTGGCCTAGGGAATGGAGCAATGAGTATTACTTGGGAAATGTGGGTTCTTGTTCCTACCTGTGTTACTGGCCTTTTGTATGACCTTGGGCAAGTGGTTTGCTTTCACTGTGCCTCAATTTTCTCTTCTGTTAAATAGGGATAATGATATTGGCCTCCTTGTTAAAGCACTTTGCAATCTACTGGAGAAAAATGTGATTTAAGACCTAGATATTCCATTACTTATTACCAAGGGAGACTCCACACCTCGGTGCTGCCTGGAACTTCTGCATTTCCAAGAGCAGGAGGAAGGGATGTGCTCTCCCTGGTAGGAAGCCATGGACAGTAATGATACACTCCTACGTTGTGCCATTCATATTCTCTCAGTCTTCAGACTTTCGGCTTCCTACTTTTTATCAGAATTTTTAGCTGTCATTCTCCACACTGCTGCAGTCTCAGGATCCATTTAAGCAAAGCCTTACATTAGCCACACTACCTAACAGTGTGACATCTGTGAATGGCTTTCTAATTACCCAAATAAATCAGCATGATTGGAAATTCTTGAGATTTTATTGGGAAGGAAATTTATAGTGATTAAAGCCAATTAATTTTGGGTTTCTGTTAATCTAAAGAAGGGTTGGGATGCTTTTGGTTTAGACCTGCACTGTCTCCAGGAAGTGATGTGGGTAAAAGAATGCAAAATTAATCAGGTTTTGGACAGCACGATGATAACTGGAGAATTTTCCAAATGAGTTTGTTATGCGTCTTATGGTAATTGCCGAGTTTGTTTTCTGGTTTCTAAAAATATCGCCAGGGCTTTTACTAAAGATTCAAATAGACTGAAAGGAATCTTTTTTAATCAAAATAAAGAACCCTTTTTAATTACTCAGACTCCTTCACAGTTGGAGGTAATAATTGTCTTACGTTCTTAAGTAGTGCTGTTATTAGCCTTCCCTGGGGCTCTTCTATTTTCCAGAAGTTAGCATCCCTGTCTGTTGAATGCCAGGATAGAGAATGTCAGCTTCAATATTTCTGCAAGCCAGAATTGTCAGTGCTGGGAATGATCTGTATTGAATCAAGCCTCTTCCTTCTGTGCCAGCACGCCCAGAGTTTCTATAAACAGGTCCAGCCAGCTGGACTACAGGAGGCAGAGCATAGCAATAAATAGCAGGCCTTTCAGAAATGTGTGTATGCCATTGTGCATATAGAACTGTTTCTTGCATTGTTGCAATTTTGTGGCCAATGATTTGATTGCACATGCAGTTCAGGGGACCGAGAATGCAAAATCGCATGTGTACTTTTTTGAGCATGTGATTCAAAATATATGGCCTAAATACATGGGCTAGAAAATAAATGTCTGGGTACAAGTGGTGGCAACACTTTGTATGCAAAAAAACCTGTATCTCACACACAGATTCAGGATGATTTTCATCTCTCTCCTAGAGGTAACCATCTGTTCTCCCGCAGGTTGGCTGATCTCCTCCGAAGACCTTTAAACTAGGTTCGACGGGGGGCGGGGAACCGGTGGTTGATGAGAACCCAGGGTTGGTGAGCCACAAACAAGGCACCAGACTAAACCAGGTAGGCGCTAAGGGGTGCACTAACCATCAAGGCAAAGGGGCACTAAGAGCACCCACTGGGGGGCTAAAATGTCTTTACACAAATGCCAGGAGTATGGGAAATAAGCAGGAGGAGCTCACACTTTTGCTTGCTAGCACCCGGTATGACCTAGTCAACTTAACTGAAACATGGTGGGATTGTACTCCCGACTGGGCGTTAGGCATTGACGGGTACAGGTTGTAGAGGTGAGACAAAGTGGGGGGTGTAGCTCTCTGTTAGGGAGCAGTACACATCATCCATCATCAAGGTGAGGGTAGAGAAGGGGAATACCGAGGCATTGTGGGTCAGGATCCAGGGGGGCCAGGGGAAAAGGACCTGGTAGTGGGGGGTCTACTACAGGCCTCCTCATCAGGACAATGAGCTAGACGAGGTATTCTCTAGGCAGCTCTCAGAGGCCATTCAGGCGAGAGAGGTGGTGGTCATGGGGGCTCTAAATTACCCGGACATCTGCTGGGAGGAGCAGATGGCCAAAACAAACTGCTCACATAGGTTCTTGTACTGTGTGCAGGACCTCCACCTAACCCAGGGGGTGTCCAGTCCTACCAGGGGTAACGCCTTGCTAGACCTGGACTTAGCAACAGGGAATGATCTTGTGGGGAACCCGCGAATACACAGTGACCTGGGAGATAGTGACCATCACTTGGTAGAGTTCACTGTCCAGCGAAGGGTGGGAAAGATATCCAGTGAGGCCAAAGTGTTAGACTTCAGAAGGGCCAACTTTAGTAAACGTAGAAGGCTGGTTAGTGAGGTGGCTGAACTCAACAGCATCGAGCAAATGGGGGTCCAGGAGGGTTGGAGGTTTCTCAAGGGAGTGATCCTTGGGGCACAAAAGGAGTCTATCCCCTTATGCAGGAAAGGGGCTAAGGGGATAAAAAAAGCCCCCTTGGCTGAACAGGGAACTTCAGGAAAGACTGGGGGTAAAGAAAGCGATATATAGGCGGTGGAAGCAGGGGACAGCCAACAAGGAGGCATACTATTACAGAGAATCAGTTAGGCAGGCCAAGGTAGGACTGGATCTTAGGCCGCCTACAACAATCAAGGACAATAAAAAGTCCTTCTACAGATATATAGCCAGCAAAAGGAAGGTGCGGAGTAACATAGGGCCCCTGCAGGACAAATCAGGACAGTTGGTGGCTGACACAAGGAAAAAGGCGGACCTCTTCAATGAGTTCTTTGCTTCAGTATTTCTAAGTACTGACCAAGACAATTCCCCCACCTTGAACATAGACAGATGTCCAAAAGGCACCAGACCGCCAAAGGTTAGTGCTGACTTAATAAAGGAGCACTTGGAGGGGCTGGATGGGTACAAGTCAGCCAGCCTGGATGACCTCCATCCATGGGTGCTGAAGGAATTGGCCAGTGTCATTGCTGAGCCACTGGCACAGCTGTTTGGGCACTCATGGTGCTCTGACCAGGTGTCTGAGGATTGGGAAAGGGCCAGCGTGGTGCCCATTTTTAAGAAGGAGATAAGAGAGGAGCCAGGTAACTTTAGGCCAGTCAGTCTCGCCTCTGTCCCTGGGAAAATACTGGAAAAAATCATTAAAGAGCACATTTGTGAAGACCCAGCAGGGCAAATGATGCTGAAAGGAAACCAGCATGGGTTCATCACAGGTTGATCCTGCCTGACCAACCTTATAGCCTTTTATGACCAGGTCACACACTGCCTTGACACTGGAGTGGAGGCTGATGTCATCTACCTGGATTTTAGGAAGGCCTTCGACACAGTTTCACATCCTATTCTCATAGGGAAGCTAACGGGCCTGCACAATCAGGGGGGTGACCAACTGGCTCAGGGACTGCACAGAGAGAGTGGTGGTGAACGAGTCGTTCTCGGCCTGGAAGGAGGTGGGCAGTGGAGTCCCACAGGGTTCGGTCCTTGGACTGGTGTTATTTAATATCTTCATCAGCGATTTGGACAAGGGAGTAGAGAACACCCTCTCCAAGTTTGCAGATGATACCAAGTTATGGGTCAAAGTTAACACACCGGAGGTCAGGGAGCAGATACAGGCCAACCTGGACAGGTTGGATTAATGGGCAGAATGAAATAGGATGCAATTCAACAAAGACAAATGTAAGGTACTCCACCTAGGGAGGAGGAATCCCTAGCATACCTGTAGGTTGGGGGATGACCTCCTCAGCAGCTGAGAGGGATCTTAGAGTCATAGTTGATTCCAAGATGAACATGAGCTGGCAGTGTAACAAAGCCATCAACAAAGCCAATCGCACCTTGTCATGTATTAGCAGATGCATGACCAACCGATCGAGGGAGGCGATGCTCCCCCTCCATGCAGCACTGGTCAGGCCACAGTTGGAGTACCATGTCCAGTTCTGGCGCCGCACTTCAAGAGGGTCCAGAGGAGGGCCACTCATATGATTAGTGGCCTCCATGCAAGACCCTACAAGGGGAGGTTGAGAGACCTCGATCTCTTCAGCCTTCACAAGAGACGTCTGAGGGGAGACCTTATAGCCGCCTATACGTTTATCAAGGGAGGACAACAGGGAGTTGGAGATGTGCTATTTGCCAGAGCACCCCTAGGAATAACTAGGAATAATGGGTGCAAACTAGTGGAGAGTAGATTCAGGTTAGACATTAGGAAGACATTTTTTACAGTAAGGGTGGCCAGAATCTGGAACAGGATGCCAAGAGAGGTGGTGCTGTCACCTAGCTTGGAGGTCTTCAAGAGGAGGCTTGACAATCACCTGGCTGGGGGCGTCTGACCTCGGTCCTCTTTCCTGCCAGGGTCAGAGGGTCAGACAAGATGATCCTTTGTGGTCCCTTCCGATTCTATAATCTATGAATCTATGAAACATACTGCCATAGGGTTAGTAGGATAAAAGATGAAACAAAAAACTGGTAAGTATAAGATGTTGGATGGTAGCTGCATGACATTCTTATCCACAGGCTGTCCACTGGAAAACCAGATATTATGCCTGAGTCACTTTGCTCCCCACTGGGAGAAGAAGTTGTGGATAACATAATGTTAATCTTTGAAAAGGACTTCAGTACATTTCTGGTGGAGTCTGTCTCCCTGTTGCATTCTGGGATGAGTGCGGCTGCACTCAGAGTTTGTAATGTGAACCATGTGTGACACCGACACCTTTCTATGTAGGAAGGAATATGATAAAAAGCACATGAAAAGTGGAGAAAAGGAGAGGGAACGAGGGCAAAAGAAGCATTCTGACTTGTTCGTTAATTTTGGATTAATCTCTTCAGCTCTTCCCTTCTATTCTTCATCTGTAAGAATATCTGCTCTTTAAGAGCCCCTGTGTGTTTTACCAACACAGAGAGATCCCATTTGACCATGTTAAAGAATAACAACAGGAAGAAAACATTATCTATATGCACTTATGGGCAGTGATTTAATTCTCCCCCTCAGTTCCGTAATCATTTCTTCCTATTTCCATAACAGGCCTCCTAGCTGTTTCTGCATTTAGTCGGAATATTTCTCTATCAATACATCCCAGGCTGGATTTGATCTTGTTTCCTCTGGTCTGCAGTCACTGGTTGAGTGGAGTTGCTCTTGATTTAAACTAATGTAAGTCAGAGCTGGATCAGATGCCAAGTCGTCCAAAGAAGCGCTTTCTATGACTTATTGAAACCAGTCCTGTAATGTGGGCAGATTTGGATTCCACCATCTCTGCAGGCATAATCTCTTGCTATGGTCAGCAGTACTGCTGATTAAGGCATTCTTTTGTCTAAATATAAGACAGTTTTAATTTCAGTGAAATTGTCTGAGGGTATAATATTTCTTTGCTAAAATCATCCTGGTCCAAGAGTGGACCGGGAATCTGGGAGCTGCTTCAAGGCAGTTCTGGTCCCCATCCCCTGGCACGCAGCCAGGCTGCTGACATGGCAGCACCTCTCAGCGGGTCCTGGAGCTGATCGAGCCCCGGTGTCGCACGAGGCGGCCCAGGCCTCCAACCCCTGCCATAAGGAGCGAGCCAAATGGTGCATGGGTCAGTGCACAGGGCTGTGAGCAGGCCTCAGGATGGGAGAGAGCCCAGGTAGCGGGCAGTCACCGTGCCAGGAGAGGTGCCCGTCCCACAGAGCTGGAGCAGCCCTGCATCACCAGGAGTCATGAGTGTTGGGAACAAGGGTTTCCCACAGGGCCTCTGTGAGGTAGGGGGTCCCATCCCAGCCCACAAGGGGCTGGAGGGGCCTGGAGCATCGTCCCCTTTCCCCCTGGCAGAGCTGCGGCCAGGCTTCCCCTCACTGAATGGGGAGACCCTAGCATAATAGCACCCTCAACACCTGGAAGGGGGAGCGAGCGCCTCCTATTTTCCCATTTGCGCCTTATATTTTGTCATGCGAGGCTTCACTGTTATATGACTACAAGTGTATTCATATCTTTGATTTCCACTGCATGCATGACAACGTTCTTTCATGGACTGTAAATAGTTTGTTGCATTTATCCCTATTGACATGCTGTATTAACCTGCATTTACCTGTACTGACCTGTTTCAGATTTGCTACTTACCTGCGTGTGTTGAAGCTCTATAGGAGGTATAAGTCAAGTATATAATGTAGTCCTGTACTATTGAATAAGTTATTATTCATATTCATATATATATATATATTCATGTGTGTGTGTGTGCATGTATAACTTAATTTTATTAATTAATAAACCTGTACACAGTTAAGCAGTTGAGTCCTGGCTTGACTCTGTAGGGAACTGAAGGGAAACCATGTGGCTGACAGGTCCCTCCCACAGCACCTCTGCATGCTGACAATCTCCTTGAATTCAGAGAGGGGGGTACATACCCTGTGTACACCTGGGCTACAAAAGTTTGTGTTAAATGGACTAAGAATCCCCTCCAAAGGCATTTTTCAGTTATGAATCCTCATGTAACAGGGATGTTTCTACTGAGGTTCTGCAGTGATTGGTTCTGAACCTAATACTGTTGAATATTTCATTAACGTTTTGAAAGTAAATGTAAAATCCCTGTTCATAGGATTTGACAGTGACACAAAGACAAACAGCTGTGATGGGGACAAGACAGTCATGCATAAGATGAAACCGAGGACTCCCGACTTCAAGAGTAGAGCCTGGGAGCAAAGCTGAGAAAATACCTTATTTTCTCTTATACAGCCTGCCTTCAGATAAGATATACGCCTTGTTTCTGAAAGGCCAAATGAATAAAAAAATATTTTCTCGCAAGCATTGGTAAGTAGCAACAAGTAACTGAGTAGCAACTTCTGCAGCAGGAGCCTCTCCTGGGGGGGATGGACAGACGGACGGAATAGAAAACGTCGATAGCCAGCAGCTAGAGAGCCTCAGGGTCAGAACTGCAGCTTTACTTTTGCTTTCCCTTAGCACAGGCAGAAAATCGAATGACAGATCTCCTTGCTTATAATGTGCACCTCAATTTCCAGCAGCTGAATTTTGTGGAAAATGCTGTGTGGAGTGCAAGAAAATATGGTAGTCCCATCCATTCATGGCTACTTAAGGCACAATTATGTCTACATGTAAGGTAACATAAATGGATTGGGAGCATCTTTGAAGAGCTTGGAGAGACCTTGCTTACAGAGGAGCACAGCGCTCAGATCCTCTCTCTCAAGAGATCACAAATGTGTTGCCAGCGTGTGCTCAAGGCCTCACTTACAGGCTAGGTTGGGTACAAGTGGATGGTCTTGTTTCTCACCGACGTTCCCAGGCTGGCTCTGGAGTTGGCATACCTCCATACCCTTAATACCTATTAGCCAACTCTGTGCAATAGAGAGTGGCACTGGGGAGAGACATGAACACTGTAGATCTCCCCCAACCCTTAGTTCTTTGCTTATGTTATTTCACTTTGTAGTCTCAGGATCAAAGTGCTGTGAGAGATCTCAGCCTCCTCCGAGTGTCTGCTCTCATCCTAAATGCCAGTGCATAAGTGATGCCACCAGCTGGTTATATGGCACTCCGTACCAAGACAAACTTAAAGCTTCCTTTATGAGAAAGGACCCCAGACTTCTTAGATAAACTCTTGTGGTTGAGACTGATTGCACAAGTATACCAAGTATGAGCCAGGAGATCATTCATTACTCAAGATATGGGTTTTCTTGCATAAACAAGAACTGATCAAGTGAATGTGACATTAATTCACTAATTACTTATTACAGTCATTGGAAGGGCTGAAGTTCATCTTGGCTGATGTCAGCTTAGTGCACGAGGTGGACCAGTTTTTGAAATAGGATTCGTTTTATACTAACCCATCTGAGAGAGGGACATACGGCAAGAAATGCTGTGAAAGCTTGGCTTTAGTGATCAGCCTAACTAGCTTAGCTGCTGAGTAGCTGTCCTATGGGTTTGGGGCAAATGTATCAATTTGTAATGGTTTACAGTTGTGATATTTGTGCCATAAATGATTATATGCATGTAGACTTTTCATTCCATCCAGGAAGAGCACACACCAACTGCTGAAACTTCCTTAGCCTGACGAAGGGTTTTTGAACCCGAAAGCTTGCTTAATAACTATTCTCCAACTATTTGGGTTGGTCTAATAAAAGATATCAAATTCACCCAAGGAACCTTGTCTGCCTCTGTCCTTAGACCAACACGACTACAACCTAAACCCCTATATGCATCTAAAGCAGTTTACTTTGTGTTATTCATCTTTCTCTCGTTAAGTTTAATACCTAGACATAACTGAAATGGAAAACATTTTCTGTACAATTTGAGGGTCAAAGAGATGCAGCATGAACTGAGATGTCTTAAAACTTAATTGCTGTGAATTTGCCTTCATCAGCTAAGTACTTCTTCATTTGAATGCAGATCAATTTCTTTGGATAACTGTTTTCTCACTGTGCAGGTAAACGGAGCAGTCATTTTACCTCCTCTATATCTTTTGGTGTTATATGCCTGCATCTCTTTGTCTCAAGTCTAAACAGGCCAGATCTTTTCAATCTCTACTGCTCTATAAGCAATTTGACATTGCTAGATTAGATCCCTCCTGCTGCCGCTAGATCTCTGTTTGAGAAGGTGCCCAGTACAGAACATAATATTTAGTATATGCAGCCAGGTTTACTAAGTCATAGGAATTCCTTCTTAACCTACATAATTCCCATCACACATGTTACTTGCCATAATATATTCATCTTTCCACCAGTCTTTATTAGGACTGTATTCCCATTTTTGAAGGATATTACTTGACTGTCTTACAACTTTGAAGTTTACTTATATTCATTTTGGGTACAACCATACATGCTACGAACATAGGAAGGTCTATAGGAACATAGGACTGGAAGGGGCCTTCTGAGCCAATGAGTCCAGTCCCCTGAGTTTTGCAGGCTCTTGTTAACCAAAGGGGTCACCATAATCACCTCTTAATCCTCATGCTCAACTAGATGCCACCCAGAACAGCAAGAGGCTGTGTTATTCAGACTATACCTATACCAGCCTCCCCTCATGTGACCTTCTAGAAATAACGGTTCCAAAAATCGCGAATTAAGGTGTAAAGAGAGAACTGCTCTAAACCTTGTCCCATTATGGTATGTGACCAATACATGACCAATTTCTATGTGGGCAGTATAAATCACCAGTTATTACTGTTTATACATTTATCTGTTGTTCCTCACTCTTCCTTAACACTGTGAATCCAGTGTCTTTTTCTTAGTCTGGAATACTTCATCTGTACCTAGAAGGCTTGGGATTGTGTCAGTGAGTATCCTACTGGGTGGTTATTTCCACTCAGAACTTCTACCCTGTGAGATTCAATGGATTTAATCCATTTGGCCATAGAGCTTTTCAGCCACCCCTGCCTTGAAGCTCATCCAAGAAGAGTTTTACTGGGGAAATAAAGAATCCAGTTGACCTTTTGTCATTCCATGGTGCTTTGGATAATGCCTGTCCTGTCAGGGTCCTCTTTCCATGCTAAGCAGTCCCCGTCACCTGCTCACAGTTCTTAAGCATTTCCCCATCTGTTAGATATAGGGCTTGATTCTGGTCTCTGGTTGGTGAAATCCTGGGGGTATTCTACTGGAGTTTATTTTAGGGATTCATTGGTATTACTGAAATCATGGTGTGCCTTATTTTTATGCATGTCCTCCTATATTCCTGGAATGTCCCTCTCCAATCTCAGCCTGTTCTTCCATCCACTCTGATGCGACTTCTGTCCCATCCCATCCCATCCCATCCCATCCCATCCCAGAGTGGAATCCCAGTATTTTCAAATATCACTTGGATTTTCTGGACATGTATCGCAGAACACAAACACAAATTTTAAAGCACCTAAAAGTGCCCTGTGTGCCCTTGGGACATAAAAGCAGACTAGCCCTTGTCCTGAGGTTTGCAATGTGTAGAGCCAGATTGGCCTTTACTCACTTCGCATCTACTGTGAGAGAAGAACAATGAAATCAGTGGAGCAGCTTCTCAAGAAAGGGATAGCAATGCTTGAGCAAGAACAGAAGGTACCACCCCTAACTGGATAGAAGAAGGAAGCATACACTCAAAGAAAAAGTATATTTGGCCTTTTCTTCTAATTATTCTATCCACTATACTTTACTTGCAATGGGATCTCAGGACCAAGGATGCCCTGCTTTGACCTGTTTCCCAAGCCCTTGGCATGCCCTAAGTCAGGTGAAAGTGCTCGATCTTGTACATTTAGATACAACTGGTGTTGACTAAACTATCCCAGGTCTTCTCTGATGCATGTCCATGAACTTGGGTTGGAACTGAGTGCTATGACGGCAGAGTGTCTGAAGCTAATAATACACATCCAGATTTTTTTTCAGGAAGTAAATCTTGAATATTGAGGGACATAACCAGTTTGAAAAGGCATTCTCAGCATACTGGAAGTATAAGGTTTATGAAGTGAAAGATTTTTTTTCTATTAGGAATTATTTTGTTGCACAAATGCTTGTCCAGTTGATGTAACTCAACACCGGTTGAAACGTATCCGCTCTGGGGATGCACCACATCAGCACCTTGCTTTCTAGCTGTTGGCAGCTGGTAGTAGGGCAGATCTCCAAGCCATTGTAGAAACCCAGACGTCAAGGAGTTAAATTGCTGCTCTGCCATAGGTGCTTTTCATTGGAGAGGCACCCTGTCAGAAGGCAGCGTCTTTTCAAATATGAGTTTAGACTGCTTTTGTGCTAATGCATTTATATTGTGATTGTAAAAAGCCTTTTGTAAAGAGGAAGATAAATCTTACCCAAATCTGATAATCATTTTTTAAAATCTGTGCTCTGTGATTTGTGTTGCTTTTTTTTTTTTTTTTTTTTCTTTCCTTCCCCAGGAAAAAAAGGAAAACAACTGCCCTACTGCATCAAAGACAGAAATAATGGCTGGTAAGTACTTAAAAGCTTATGGATAGGAAACTTAAAACTGGTCGGATTCAGCCCAAATCCTATCAGATTTTCTTGGTTCTCATAAACCTTTAATCAGCTCCCATGGGGCATTTTTGCTAACCATAAAACATGTGATTAGAAGACACATGAACTGCTAGAATTATGACAGCGAGATGGGCTTTGACGTTAGTCCGATTTAAGAACGGGAATTTAAGGAACCATTCGACTGATAGGACTAGCTGGCTGACCTCAGAAAGCAGCAGGCTAGGAACTGATGCACAAGTGTGGCCATTTTTTGTTGGAAAAGCCAGTCAGTCGGTAAGTGGCTCGTTAACAGGATCTCACTATCACAGAACAACTTAATAGGCTTCATAGCTGA
This sequence comes from Alligator sinensis, assembly GCF_000455745.1. Taxonomy (NCBI): domain Eukaryota; kingdom Metazoa; phylum Chordata; order Crocodylia; family Alligatoridae; genus Alligator; species Alligator sinensis. The sequence continues at coordinate 340,588 of NW_005843076.1, forward strand.
AGTTGTCTGTGCACATGCTTCCGCAGATGCAATCCCACAGCCTGGTCTGTCTCAGCACCCTGCTTTTTGCTGTTAAAGCTCTTAATTGGGCATTAAGTGTCTCACTGTCTCAGACATACTCTTTTTCTCTACCGTCTGCTGCAGCAGCTACCATTAATGGGGTAATGATGGTTCTTTGAATGAAACTCACAGGATCATCTCAGAAAGCAGGCTGTCACCTTTGGGATTTATTAACACAGGAGATGTGGCCCATGACTTCACATTGTCGCGCTCACAGCAGCGATGCTCGGGAGCTGTCCAGCAGTGAAGGCGGGGGCCATGGGCTTGGTTTTCAGGACAGCTGTGCTGTCATCCTGCTTCTACCTTTGCTCTGCTCCGTTAGGTAGGGCAAGTTGCACTCCTTCTCTTTGCTTTTGTTTTGTCATCCTAGACGGTCAGCTGCTTGGGACAGAGACCATCTCTGTTGTGGTTGTCCAGGGTCTGGCACAGGGGTGGGCAAAATGAGGCCCGGGGGTTGGATGCAGCCTGCCAGGCCATTCTATCCGGCCCACGGGGCCCCTAAAAATTTAGAAAATTAATATTAATCTGCCCTGGCCTGCCTATCATGCAGCCCTTGATGGCTTGCCAAAACTCAGTAAGCAGCCCTCCGCCCAAAATAATTGCCCACCCCTGGTCTAGCATAATGGCGTCTTTATCTTCAACTGAGTCTTTAGGTGTTACTGCAGTATCAGTAATAACGTTAAGTTACTGTGAGAGCCACTGACTCAAGAAGAGACTTTAAAGGTAATAGAGTATGGGTCCTTTTGTGGCAAATACATGTATAATTTACTTACAGGAGTTGCAGCTACTGAGGTGATAGGTGCCTTAGAAATGTTCTAGGTGGTCTGTTTTCAGTCCATCATATGTTACTGAATAACATACTTAGTGGTGCAGGATTTACTGCCTTGTCACTTGGCCATTTTTTTAACTTACTGTATACATTTTAATCAGACTTGCTGTGTGAAAGGTTCTGGTTGGACAACAATATTAATTGACAGACCAGATCTGGTCTGCAAATATCACCATCTGTTGAGCTCCTATCTCCACATACCGCTCTATGCTGAGTCCAGAGAGGCTATGAACTCCTATTAAAGATCTGCAACCCTCTAGTTCAAGCTGTAATAGATTACGCTCTACATTCTTGAGGACTGTTGTACGGCTCCTGGCGCGCTGGCCAAAATGAAGGCCATCACACCAGCAGAAAATATGCTGGAACATAGCAACATAAAATATCATCACCAATATAAGACAAGAGCATTTTCCATGCAAGATGCTTCAGCGTTGACATTCCTTTCTCTGCTTGATCTGAAATTATCCCAAATCTCCTGCTCTTGAAGGCGTTGTATAGCCCAGCTCTTTACAACAGCCAGGTAAAGGGATGTCCTTAGGGCCAATATTTCAGGGTAGAAAAAGGCATTATTCATTCTGATTGGTATCTCAGGTTGGTTTTGTTTCTGATTTAGGGCAAACTGCTACTGTTTCCGTTGATATCGCTATATTTAGAAAAATAATGTCACAGGTACCTCAGGTCAGAATAGTCACATTTTTTTTCTTTTTTTTAATTATAATTCTAATTAAGTAAACATAGCCTATATGATGATATTAAACTCTGTTAACACTCTGGGAAAAGCCATTATCCAAAACCCAACCAAACATAATGGTTTTTAGCACAATAATGTTAGACAATTCTATACACATCCCTGATTTTACATACGTACGCCCTCCCCAAGCAAACAGAAGGGTTTCCTGTGCAGTACAGCAGGAGTTCTTCAGGAGCAATTCCTAGAGTATTCGGGAGGATTACAGAGGCTTATATTACACAAACTACTGTGGTGTTTTTCTATAAGATAAATTTGTAATTCCTAATACTCTGTGTCTGCTGGAGGATTACTGTGTTTTAATGTGATAGGATCCCATAGTGGCTGGAGTATTGCAGAACTGATATAAGAATATGATACTGCAAGTCACGGTATAAAAAATACCTGGTAACTGGTACAAATGCAACCTTATGATGATACTGTAGAGCACAGGTAGGCCCAAGCAGCAAGATACCAATGTGGAACCGGATCCAGATTTCAGATCATCTGATCTGTGTTAATGTTTGGATTTAGGAGGCTGTTTTTACTCTCACAGACAGGAATGAGCTGTACCATCGATAGCTGAATCTGGATTTAGATTATAAAATACTCCTCTTACTGCCCACAGTTTGGGGGATCATGGCTACTTGAACTTCCTACACTTGGAGTACTCAGGTACATGAGTTTGACTTAAACCCCTTTATAGTTTCCAGTGCAATTACAGTGTGAAGAGCTATGAAGAAGGATGTACGAGGTCCTAAGTTATTGTCCCAAAGATGTCCTGTCCCTAATCCATTCACTTTAGATGTGAAAAGGCAATTTATTGTTAACTGCCAAACTATGTTGGGGATCTGAAACGCCCACCGCCAGAATCAGAATTACAACGCAGCCCACAGAACTGTGTGCAGATCGGTGGCCCAGCCTTCTCTCCCTCGCCCACGAACTATATTCCTCTGTGGTATAAAAACCCTGGTGTCAATACTTGGCTTACAGTGTTTTTCCCCCAGTGTTTACTCGTATTTGTAGGCAAAGATAATCTTTTATCATCAAATACACAATAGGCTAAAGAGATTACAGTCTAAATCAGTGGTTTTCAACTTTTTAGACTCAAGGAATTCCTCAGAAAATGCCAGATCTTAGCCTATACTTGTTTTTTGATTGCAGAAAAATAACAGAGCAATTCTTCTGTTGCAAAGAATGCAGAAAAACCACAACAGGTCAGAATATTTTTGACATATAGATTGCTATGTGAAACCTCTGGGTTTATCTTGTGAATCATGTGTAGGTATTTGCAAACCTAACTGTGCTACGATTGCACAGAGCCCTTAAAAGGATCTCACAGAACTGCAATTGAGACTCAATAGTCTAGATAGTAAAATATTCGCAGTTTGGATAGATCGAGTAAATTGGTTTCCAGTACCGAGAGTCAAAACACAGGTTTTCATTCAGGTTGAGCAAATGAAATAACATTCCTACAGAGGTCTGAATTACAGTGCTTTCCTAGGTGTACTGGGATCTACCTGGGACACCTCCCCATCAGCTAATACCATTATTGGAGCCTCACTAGGGAGGGCAAGACCCCAAAACCTAATTGGGCCACAAAGACCAACCAACTCATCTGCCTTTAGGGCCTGACCCTCCCTGTAGGAACTGAAGCATGTTGCCTCAATATTGTGTGGATTCTTGCACTGTTTGCCCTATACACATGCCCTTTTGGAGTCCCTTTATAATATGGCTCTCCCTAGGACTATTGAAATCAAATTTGGCCTTGTAGAGATGTTCCCTGACCAGGTTTTAATCATGTTCACAAGTCATGTTACAGTTGTGGGCTTTGCAGAACTGGAGCACAGTGTGAGAAGACTTCAAATATGGATCATTTCTGTCCACTCTGCAAAAACAAACCAGCTGTCACTGTGCGGAGGTGGCCGTCACAGTCTCACCAGGTCCCCAGACACGATAGATTTTTAGGGCGGATGAAATCTACAGTCTATCCATCTGGAGAGCTTAGACCCCAAGTTACCTTCCGTCAGACTAGTCAATGTGCTTGTCATTGGTTGGCCATAATTATAGTTTGAACTTAGAAACATTTTAAGTTTAACAGATAATGAGATCTAGCTTGGTTACACAGGTACATGCCTGGATACGTTGTGGACAGGTGAAGAGCTAGCAAATGAAGCAGGAATTGTAGATTATGACTGCATAGGTACTAGACTGTAAAGACATGACAGTGTTATTTGCAGGCATGTACAGAGTTACAAAACAGTTGTTCCAAAGGAAATACCTGGGTCACTTGGACTGGAGTCTTCAACTTGCAATGACTTTTAACAGGCAACATCTGACAGTACCAAAGCCCTTTGCAGCCCTGGGTGAAATTATGATAACAAGAGAAAAAAGCTATTACTGCCACCATGCTTTCATTATGCAAATGATATTAAGATAGGCTGTGCAGATCGCCCGTGGCTATGCTATAATCTCCATGCAGTGATTATAATGTGTCAAACTTAGTCATTTTGATTATGACATGTTAATTACATGCCATCCTCATGCAGACATGAATATTACTCGCAGTCAAACAAAACACAAATTGGGGGCATTGTTGGGGTTTTTTTTTTTTCCTTTTTGTTTTTATTTGAAATGTTGTTGATTGAATGGATTAAAAGATAAAGAGCTTCGTAATTTTGTAAACGCCTTACATATCACCAAAGTAGTCTTTGCTTAGCTGGCTGGCCAGTTAGAGGGCGTCTCGCATACCGATCAGCAGTATTATTATTGGTATTTTTTTTAATGACTTAGTGGGAGGACAGTTTTGAAACGCGTGCACACACACATGCACATGCACATACACACACATACGTACGTACGTACATGCATGTGTATGTGCATTTATTTATAAAAGTCCTCCTCTCTCCAGCTTCTTTTTAAAGGAGTACATGATGTTAATGAGGGTTTGCATTTTAACCCTCTCTGATGCTCAGAAAGGGAAAGTAAAAAGAACCACAGTCTTTCGAAAGAGGCCTTGTCTATACAGGGGGAAACACATTTAAAAATACTGCTGGTTCGAACATGGCTTTAGCTGAATCAGCATTGGGATTAGTGTGGGCTCCACTACAGAAAAAGCTTCAGTGGCTGGATCCATGACTACCACCATCCATTAGACTTGCCTGGCATACAGTGCCTTTCGGGTCAGAATTAAGATATTAATTTAAATTTAAAGATGACCTTAAAAATCTGTGTCCCTTATTAGTTAAAAGATAGCTGTGTCTTCTCTTCATTACCTGAAGAAGCAGGGCTAGTTGGGGGTTAGGTTTTGGGTTTTTTCCAAATAATGGGTAACCCAATGAAGGGTTGACTCCAACCAGTGTGAGGTTAGTGGCTGTTCTTATATCTTCTGGGAGTACGTTCCATATTTCTGATTTCTGATCTGGCTGCTGATAGTCTATAGTGACCGGCCATATTGTTTCAGCAGATGGTGGCCATCGTGGAAAATCATGGTCATGGAGGAAGACAGAACCAATTCTGCATCGGGCTTTGAAGCTCAGAGCCACAACCATCACCTGAACTGTGCAAACTGTGTTTTAACTGGAATTACTCCATGATTAGATGGTGAAACTGAGATCCAACTCTAAATATTAGAGACCCTCAGCAAACACCAAGCCACAAAATAACCTAAACAAGGAGCACTGAAACCAGATGGTGACTTTTTATCTATCATGGAGTGCTGGTCTTCAAGCACAGCTAGAGGCCATAAAACAGGACTTGACTGTCATTAATCCAGGCAGTATCCATGTACATAGGATGAGCTGGTCCCTGCCCCAGAGACAAATAGACAAAGACAGACAGAGGATGGAAGGAGTGGGGAAGAAGGGGGGAAACAGAGGCACAGAGAGGCCAACAGCAATGTTGCAACAAAGTAAGTTTAGATTAGATATCAGGAAAAACATCTTCACTGTTAGGACAGAGAGGCAGTGGAACAGGTGTCTAGGGAAGCTGTAGACTCTCCATCATTGGAGGTGTTCAAGAAGAAGCCAGGCAGGCATTGGTCAGGGTTGATCCTAGGCATAGCTATGCCTATATTTTACTATGGGTATTTACCATGCTTCTGGACTTTGCTTGTTGCCACATGAAGCCAAGAAGGAATTTTTTCCCCTCCTGCTGTTGCATGTGTTGGGTCATGTAGGGGAGGGATTGCCTTCCTCAGAGGCACTGGGTGTTTGCAGCCAAGGCTGCAGACTTTTACTGTGGTGTGCCAGTGCTCTTGCTGGACTAAAGCTGGCGGGTCCTGGCTAGAGGGTCTTGCCCCTCTGCTATGGGTCAGACTGATCACCATGTGTGGGGTCAGGAAGACATTTTACCCCTTAGTCAAATCAGTGTGGACTGTGGGGGACTTTGCCTTCCTCTGTAGGGGTGGGGGTGGTTTGGATATCTTAAAGAGGCTTTAACAATGTTTGCAGCAGGAAGACATTGGCCATAGTGGTCTCCCTGCTTTACCTGTGGCAGGTTAGGGTGTTATGTGCCTTGTGGTTTTGTCAGGGTTGACTGCCATTTTGCTAACAGGTTAGACAAGGATTTGTATAGGATGGTTTGGATAAGGATAATCCTGCCTCAGGCAGAAGGCTGGACTCGATGACCTCTAGATGTCCTTTCCACACCTACTTTTCTATGATTCTAAGGTCACTGGCACAGCCAGGAGTAGGACCCTGGTCTGCTGATAGGTAAACCTGTGCTCCATCCACTAGGTCCTCAAACTTTCAGCCCCATCGCCCAAATGAGAGGCCTGGGGCCAGTCCACAGGCCAGGTCCCTCTCAGTGTTGGTGCATCCACGTCAGGCTCTGCACCTCCTGGGCCTGGCCACATGTGCCTGGACCGGACCCTGTGCCCCCTCAGCTTGGCCCCATGCCCTCAGATCAGGCCCTGTGCCACCTTGGCCCAAACCCACACCCCAGAATCCAGCCCCATGCCATGCTGGGCCCGCACACCTGATGTTCTCAGTGGTGGCAGATGACAGAACAAGGAGCAATGATCTCACGGTGCAGCAAGAGAAGTTTAGGTTGGATATTAGGGGAAAGTTTCTCACTAAGAGGGTGGTGAAGCACTGGAACGGGTTACCTAGAGAGATTGTAAAATCTCCATTCTTGGAGATTTTTAAGGCCTGGCTCAACAAAGCCCTGGCTGGGATGATCTAGATGGGTCTGGTCCTGCTTTGAGCAGGGAGTTGGACTAGATGTGACCTCCTGAGGTCCCTTCCTCCCCTCATTTTCTATGATTCTATATAGCACATGGGACCATGCTGTCTGACCCACCAGGCTCCCCATGGGTCTGGAAATTTGGCAGCAGTGGAGTAGCAATTAATGCTGCCACTGCTCCTCTGCCTCCAAAGTTTGAGACCCATAGTGAGCCCAGCAAACTGGATGACATGGCTCTATGGGCTGAATCTGGCATGCACACTGGGCATTGAGCCCCCTTGCCCATCATTCAGCAAGCTTTTAGAGTGGCAAACTGACCCCTGGCAGCCCAGCCACAGTCCCCGCCACAGTGCCCAAGCCACTTGCTGCCACCCCTGCCAGGTGTTGCTGAATCATGTCCCCAATGGCAGTGAGGAGGGCCAAATTCAGTGATGATGGTAAGCAGTGGCTGCCATCAGAGGCATCGGGAGCTCATTCAATGCCCAAGGTGGTGGGGTTGCTGACCACTGTGTGGAAGGGGAATTCTTACCTGCATATGCTCTCGGTGCCCTAAAGGCAGCTGCTGCTACTGTAGCAGTGCCGGCTCTGACGGCAGCCGGGGCTGGAGCCCGCTTGCACAGCTCTGTACCAGGGAGGGCTGTAGAGAGCGATGCTGTGGAGGGGTTCAATGGCAGAGCATAGAGCAGAGAAGGGGAATGTGCCAGGTCGAACTGAGTACTGCCGAGACTCAGGCAAGACCCAATCGCTTTGTGACTAGATAGGTTGCCAACCCCTGCGCTCAAGTTCATTGTCTCTCAAAATTCTTTTTTTTTTTGTCAGATACAGACATGGAAACAGAATTTAGCCTTGAGAAACAGCCCTGCATCATTATGGGACAACCTATATTCTTTACTGAAAAAATTAGAATTTTTTTTTACCCTTTCCTGGTGAACATGTTTCCAAATGTCACTGTTTTGTAGTGTTGCATGCTGGAAAATATAACTGCAGGAGAGATGGTTCAAGCAATTATTCTCCTATGATGAAATGCGACCTAGAAATAGTAAGACACAAACCTCTCCACCAAAAGTCTTTAGCAGAAGATAGGTAGGTAAGAGGCTGCACTGCTGAGACACCTCTGCAAATAGGGAAGAAAAAAACCCCAATACCTCACTAGAGAGCAATGCTTAATTAGACTTATAAATAGCTGGAACTACAGCTTCCCGTAATTTGGGGAAATAGGCCTCGTGAAAAGTGTTTTGCACCTATCTCAGACTTCCATACTTTTTTATAGCACTCGCTAATGATAAAAATAAAATATTAGTATCGATGTGACTTCAGTTTTGGTAATTAAATGCCTTGAATTACAGCTTCATCAGCAAGGATTTCAATCTAGCATTTCCTCCCCTTGAATTGCTTATAACTTTTTAAAAGCATGAGCGAGTGAATATTTGTGCCAAAAATGGGGCCCCAATCTAGGCTCTGCCAAAGTGAAGCTTTCAGTGGGTTGGTTGGGTGCATTTCACTACTTCCAACTTCATTCTTCAGAAGCAGTGCCATGGCTGGCGTCTCCGCGGTGAGACGGCTCCTATCAAGGCTGGTGTACGTTGCTGTGTAGTTCAGGCAGAAAGCACTTTCTTTTTGTTCTCCAACAGATGAGTTGCATCAACCAAAAACGGTGCCTGAGGTAGGTGTCAGTGCTGGGGAGGATCTGTGGGGAGCTGTATGCAGTGAAAAGAGCAGCTATCTGAAGATGGTGGCGGACCGCCTAGGAGTGAGCAGGAGCAGTTGCACCCAGGGGCAGAAGGCCTGGAGGGCATGGAGGAGTTATAGGGACTGCATCTTAGGAGGGCAAAAAAGAGACAAAGGGTCTTGGCCAGAAGACCAAACCCCTTATTCCTTATCCCAGGTCTTCAATCTATGTGATCTCCAGCAACTCCCTGAATCTGCCTGCGTCTTTACCTGGAGAATGGAGGGGCTTTGATCCTCCACTGCGGGTCTGTATTAGGAAGGCTTGTTCAGTCCACTGAAAAGCTGCTGTCTAGGGAAGTTATTGTTATGGGCTTGTCTAAACTGGGGGCAGGGTTCAGGAAGGTCAATCCAAATCAACCAAAGGGATGACTGGTAAATGGATTAGATAAACTGCATTAATTTCTTGTGTAAATTCCCCTATTTTGTGGTCTTCATCCCACTGAGTGCACTTCGTTTCGGAAGTGAATTAAGATGCTGAACAGAAACACCCTCCTAGAGGTTTAACCCAGGGTAAGTGCTCTACTTAAAAATTAATTTGGATTATCTTTCCTGAGTAAACGGGGCCTGTTTATCACCCGCTCCCACTCCTGCACCTGCAAGGGGGAAGAAATACACCTCCACTCTATACAGCCATTTTCTCCCTTAAGAGTGTGGAAAGGCCTCGGGTGCAGAGAAAAAGGGTTGGGAGGAGACATGTTTGCAGAGTACACACTTTCTGAGAAGAGAAGAGTTAAGCTGAACAGCTAATGAGAGGGAGAGGGAAAGAGAGAGAGAAAAATGTACTAGCAGTAGCAGTGGAGCATTGAAGCCTGGCTGGAGGGCATGGCTTAGCTGTCTACCCATCAACTTTGAAATATTTACTCCCCCTTGAGCCATCCGTTAAGATCTGGGCCAGGGGTGCACAACATATGGCCCGCAGGCCGCAGGCAAGCTACCAGAGCAATCCCAGCGGCCCTCCATCACTCTTTATTAAACCCTTCATTCATTGCTGTTCCACAAGCAACAAAAATGAAAAAGGATTTGAAAAGCAAGACCAGCGAGTCCTGTATCCTCACTGGGGATCAGGCAGTTTAATCTGCACCTGAGTGTGCAGTCCAGTTTCCTGATCGCAGGCATGCTCAGGGTTTATCTCTGCTCAGAGTGGAGACCCTCCTTTGGAAAAAGGTGCCTTGCAAGTGGCCCTCAGTAGAGTCTGAGCTGTGCCCCTTTGATCTACGCAGTGGTGGCCGGCACCTATTTCCATGGAGTTTATGCTGTGGCTGCTCTCATTGTTTTCTGTTATTTTGGATGGCGTCCTCAATGTTCCCACCATAAAGGAGGGACGATCCCCTGCCCTAACTGAAGAAGGTTAGGATTTTCGAATCTGGTGGGATTTCGTTCCCCATCTCTCCCATGACAATTCCAGCCTGTAGGTATCTCAGGCCCTTATGACAAATTATGATATTGGTATAAAGCTGCTGGGTGGAAAGGCCCCTGGGCGATGCTATTAACTCACATGAGCAAGGTGATGTGGACCCGTGGTTAAAGACTGCATCTCAGTGCATCTGCCCAAAGGGTGAGGCAAGGCAGCATTAAATTATGGGCTATTCTTGAAACCAGCCATGTAAAAATGGCACCATCTTGCTTAACAGATCTGGTTTTTGGCTTTGGAGGTAGATCTAGTGACCCTGAGAAGTGGCACGAATGGGTGTCTGGGGCTACCTTCCTTGTTGGGCTTGCAGCCCCAGCCTCTTCCCTGCTGCCCGTCCTGAGGCAGGCATGCACCCACTGCCTGCAATGAGCTAGATAGATGGGAAAGGGGGGAAAAAGTAAGGAAAATGTTTGCAGTTTAATCTCTCCTAAAGAAGACACTTTGCTATAATAAGTATTCTGTAATTTGGTGCTTAAAAATTCAAAGGAAGTGCTCTATTGAAAGTCCTTTGATTTTCTTTATACATTAAAATATTCACCATCATACAAGCAATGGATTTTTCAGTCAGCTGGAAAAAAAAAAGATTTCCAGGACTCTGTGGACCCCGGAGCAGCCACTTGAAGCCTCCCAGGTGCCTGCCACGCAGCCCAGGCTCTGGGCAGCCTCCTTCTGCCTGCTACGCAGCCCAGGCTGCTCTCAGCAAGGTGCAGGGAAGCTACAAGCAGCTCCGAGGAGCCCCAGCCCAGCTCGTTGCCAGCAGTGGGTGCGTACATGCCTCAAGGCAGACAGCAGGGAAGGGGCCAGGGTTGCACTTTCACAACAGGGTTTGGGCCCCTTGCTGCTCCCCTATCATCCACACTGAGGCACGCGTGCCAAGCAAAATGCCATTGGGTGCCACACTCTGGCATGCATGCCAGGGGTTGCCTACCCTTGACCTAATTTACTGCCAGAAATAATTTTTGAGATGGGAAAAACCCCACTTGGATTCAGGATTAGGACTGCATCGTCATCTATGGAGGAGAAGTGCACGGTACAGAGAGGTGCAAGCTGGTACTACACAGGTACTCTGGGTAACTGCTGTGATAGAAATATTAAATAATATCAGTTTTCTGATCCCAGGCTACTTTTATGACAGCCGGCAGATGGGGGAAATCACATCTGGTACTTGTTAAACTGAGCATTTTCGATAGAGAAATTGCACAGAGACAATAAACATGGACACTCCAGTGTCATTATATTAAAGTCACGTTCTGGACAGAGTTGCACCTTGAGGTTGTGCGTGCAGCCTAAACCTTCACGTTTCCTCATGTTGTTGCCTTTCCCATCCATGATAGTGCTGACCCTTCATGCAGGTCTGGAAGGGGACTAACAGTCTTGGGAAGGCTGCCCCACTGGGATTTCCTATGCCTGCCCTCTCCTCCCCTTGCAGTGTACACCGGGGTGTGTGGTAATGTCCAGAGACAGCGTGCCTCACTCTGCAGCGTGGTTTTTGCCTGGGAAGCAGGTGTAACTACAGGAGCAGCGTGTTTTTCAGGAGAGGCACTGGCATTTTGCATGGGTACCTCAGCCCAAACCTTTAGCTTTCATTACTGTCATAGCCAGATGCACAAATGTGCATACAGAACGTCTGTCTATGCACATGGAAAGCATGCACACGTACTGTGTATACTCAAGCACAAAGGACCAAATTCAGCTTAGTTGCACTGGCGCAGCCTAACTGACTGCAACTCCGTGGACTCGGCTGGTGACATTTCCCCACCCTGCTCTGCAACCCGGATTTGTCCCATTACCTCCCCATGCCTACTCGCGCCCATCACAAAGTTACTTCGAGCACAGTCAGAATTTCAGCAGCTCATATGAGAGTTTGCGGTTTGCTTTTAATGCACAAAATAAATTTTAAATAAAATAAAAGGCATCCCCCTAAACATTGTGTTTTTACAGAGGGACATTTCAAGGCAAGTTTTACACAGGTTTAGCCCAGAGGGAAATTAAACTCTACATTTAAATGGAGATTACACACAAAGGAATCCATTAGTTTCAATATTTCTCAGCAGGAGGGTTCAGAGTTATTTAAATAAGTTTAGATATTAAACCTAAAGTAGCCATTAAAGGAATGTGGATTTGTTTGCCTAGTTTTTATAGAAATCTTTTTTTTTTTCCAGCTGACTGAAAAATCCATTGCTTGTATGATGGTGAATATTTTAATGTATAAAGAAAATCAAAGGACTTTCAATAGAGCACTTCCTTTGAATTTTTAAGCACCAAATTACAGAATACTTATTATAGCAAAGTGTCTTCTTTAGGAGAGATTAAACTGCAAACATTTTCCTTACTTTTTCCCCCCTTTCCCATCTATTCTTTAGAAGAATGCTAATATAAACACTGACATTAAACCATATTGGCTATGTAAGGCACTTTGATTGTCATTGAGATTATTTTAAAAGTTATTTAGGTCCCCATGTTACATCTTTGCAACTGCATGGAAAATGTTTCACTATGTTTCTCTTTGCAACATTTCTTTGGGGATTCATAAATATTGATTGTACCGTAAAAAATTGATGGAATCTTGAAACAGACTGCAGTCTTGGCAGCTAGGGAATTTACTCAATTTTTCTCAATAGCTGCAGTCTATAAAAAGAGGAGATTTTGCAAATTGTTTCTCACCTTGTCTTTTTAGTATTTAATAGCTCTCAATTCTGTAGCCTTCTGAACCATGCACAGGGTATGTTTTCCATCAAAACTGTATAAGGCCTATTCAGGGGGAATTAAAAGACAGGGTAGCACCAAAAGGGTTAAACTGCTTCCTCTCATGGCAGGCCTAAGTTTCATTACTGGTGGCAGCATACTTCTGTGCTAGTGCTTGTTATGCTAATGTTGGTGGTGGTGGCGTTTTCTTAAGCATCCCTGGTCTTATTTGGATGATGAGCGGAAGGGAGCAGATTTCAGATACCTGGGTAAAACAGGTCAGTGTGATTTTGTAAGAGCTTGGAGTATTGTGGAGCTCAAAGACCGAGTTCCATTTCCAGGCAAAAAAAAAAAAAGAAAATCTAAAATATAAGTTTCAGATGTATCCATCTAGATGCTTATGAGCCCTCAACACCTGCATATTTAAACATAAAAGCCACTGGGAAAAACATGAATGGGTTTTCTTCTCACAACCCCTGCGTGATGAAGAGAAGTTTTAGCCCAATTTCATGGAGGGGAAATGGAGGCAGAGAGGATAAAATGAATGATTTAAATAGGGTCACACAGGGAGTCCGCGAATGAGCCTGCAGTGCAGCTTTGGGCCATGATCACAGTGTTGGATCTGCTGGACCATCCCTCCATTTGGAGGGTTCGGCAGCTGATGATACTCAATGCTTTTCGATAGTTGTGCCATAAAGGTATAGTCTTTCCTTCACTTCCCATAATGCACTGCTCTTCAAGGGTGCCGTCACACCTGGCAGGAAGATGCTTACCTAACTCAGTAGCTTGATTTTCAGAGGGGCCAAGCAAGGATTTTGAGCAATCACCAATTTGCTGATTTTTATACAGAGCCAGTCTTGGGGGTGAGCAACGTGGGCAACCATCCAGGGTGCCATGGTCAGGAGGGCACCACGCACACATGCACATGTACTGAGAGCAGCATGTAGCAGTGCTGGCCTGGGGTGTTGTTCAGGGCCCTGTGAAACCCTGGGGTAGGGGGCTCGGTGTGGTGGACTGCCTGGGATTCTGCGCATGGAGGTGGCAGCGGCACCTGCTCCCACCTGGACGAGGTGCCCAGGGAGCCCGCGGCTGGGGCCAGCGGCCCAAAGAAGGGAGCAGGGAGGGCTCTGGCAGAGTCTTGCCTGCATGCAGCTGGTTGTGTTGGGCCCTGGAGCAGCTCCATGACGGCCGCAGGGCACCGAAGACCCCATACCAATATTCACTGGCTGTTCACTGCAGGCTCCAGTTCCCACCACATCAGCTCCATGGGACTTCAGCTGGTGGTCCTTGCCACAGGCAGACACCCTTTCCTGCTTCCCGGCTCATTGCACGGGGCCCCTCTGCAGGAGGGCAGCAGTGCTGGTGACTTGGGGCTGGGGGATCAAAATACAAGTTTGCCCAGGGCACCATTTCCCAAAGGCCAGCACTGCTTCTGTAATGCTTGTCAGTCTCTTCAGTGTCACTATGTCAGGGGCAGATCCAGCTGGGGTGCAATGGTGCAGTTACACCCCCCTCTGATTCCTGGTCCACCCAAAGTTTAAAACCAACTTCCTGGCAGTGGCAGCAGCTTTTCTATTCAGGCAGCCATGAGGGGGTCAGTTGAACTCATGGCTTATTATAATCACTGATTCCTTTTCAACTCTTCATTCCTCAGGGTCTAGCAATCCTTTTTAGTGATCATGATGTTTCACCAAGCAAGCTATCCTTTGTTCTGCAATTCTGCTGCCTGTTAGCTGCTCCTGGTAATGGAGCTCCTATTTCACAACCTGCAAACTTTTTTTTAACTTATTCCAATAAAGGTGTATTTGTTTTTGCTTCAATCTTAAACTGAATAATACACATCTGGACCCATAGCATATCAGTAAAACTTTTAGTTTATTTTTGACTGGAGAAAAAAAGTTCTAGATCCATCCGTCCTGTATGTTACTGTAAGGACAAAGTTCTCAACACAGCATCTACTCTTGCTCTTTGAACCCTTGAGCTTGATTATTTCATTTCAATCCTTCTTCTCTCTCTCTCTCTCTCTCACACACTTTTTTTCTTTTCTAAATAATTAGGATTAAGACTGGGTTTTGGAAACACATGGACAACATGTGTTTTACTAGGAAAGTGGTCCCATGGTACCAATTAGTCCCTTCAGAGCCTGATTTCTCATTACTGGACTTCAATCACTCCGTACCTTCATGAAGCACAATTGCCTTAGCACACCCGAGATAGAGAGCTGTGACCTATGGATCAGCCTGGTTACATGAGTCTCTAGCAAACAGCATGGAGAATATGGACTAATAGTAAGGAGCCTGACGTTTGACATAGGAGATCTGGGTTCAAAGCCTTGTTTGTTATTGCTTTCCTGGGTCATCTTGAGCAAGCCTTTTCCCTGCCCTTGGCGTTAGTTTCTCCATCTGTAAACTAAGGGATAGCCAGCACGGGTTTGTTGCGGGTAGGTCTTGCTTGACCAATCTCATTTCCTTCTACGACCAGGTGACCTATCACCTGGACAAGGGAGAAGAGATTGATGTCATATATCTTGACTTCAAAAAAGCCTTTGATCTGGTTTCCCATGATCACCTCTTGGAGAAACTGGCCAATTGTCGCCTTGGGTCCTCCACGATCCACTGACTGGAAAATTGGCTCCGGGGTCGGACCCAGAGGGTAGTAATCGATGGAAGTCACTCATCGTGGTGTCCTGTGACCAGTGGGGTCCCCCAAGGCTCTGTCCTTGGACCCATACTGTTCAACATCTTCATTAATGATGTGGACACTGGAGTCAGAAGCAGACTGGCCAAGTTCACCAATGACACCAAACTTTGGGGAAAAGCATCCACACCAGAAGACAGGCAGGTGATCCAGGCTGACCTGGACAGGCTCAGCAAGTGGGCGGATGAGAATCTGATGGTGTTCTACGCTGATAAATGCAAGGTTCTCCACCTTGGGAAAAAAAACCCGCAGCATCCTTATAGGCTCGGCAGTGCTATGTTGGCTAGCACTATGCAAGAAAGAGACTTGGGGGTCATCATTGACCACAAGATGAACATGAGCCTGCAATGCAATGCGGCGGCTAGTAAAGCGACCAAAACGCTGGCTTGCATCCATAGATGCTTCTCAAGCAAATCCAGGGACGTCATTCTCCCCTTGTACTCGGCCTTAGTGAGGCCGCAGCTGGAGTACTGTGTCCAGTTTTGGGCTCCACAATTCAAAAAGGATGTGGAGAAGCTTGAGAGAGTCCAGAGAAGAGCCACGCGCATGATCAGAGGTCAGGGAAACAGACCCTACGATGACAGGCTGAGAGCCCTGGGACTCTTTAGCCTGAATTTCTTTACTGTCCGAGCCCCCAAGGTCTGGAACAGCCTGCCACCGGAGGTGGTTCAAGCGCCTACATTGAACACCTTCAAGAGCAAACTGGATGCTTATCTTGCTGGGATCCTATGAACCCAGCTGACTTCCTGCCCTTTGGGCAGGGGGCTGGACTCGATGATCTTCCGAGGTCCCTTCCAGCCCTAATGTCTATGAAATCTATGAAACAGTAACTCAGATCTATGGATAAAAGCTCACTCAAAGAGCCTAGAATTGTCATTACATTTCATCTGAGATTACAGAAGGAATTGGCCGGTATCATAGCAGAACCACTGGCATGGCTATTTGAGCACTCTTGGTGCTTGGGTCAGGCCCTGGAGGACTGGAAAAGGGACAGTCTGGTCCCTATTTTCAAGAAAGGGAGGAAGGAGGATCTGAGTAATTATAGGCCAGTCAGTCTCACCTCCATCCTTGGAAAGGTCTTTGAAAAGATTATGAAGGATCATATTCTTGGGAGTCCAGCAGGAAAAATAATGTAGCAGGGAAACCAGCATGGATTTGTAGCATGCCAGACCAATCTGGTTTCATTTTATGACAGGGTCACAAAATGTTTAGACGCAGGAGTAGAGGTGGATGTCGTTTTCTTGGATTTTAGCAAGGCCTTCAATACGGTATCTCATCCCATTCTCATAAATAAATGAAGAGGCTATGACATAGATGTTTACATGGTCCGGTGGGTGGCAAATTGGCTTAGCGGTCAGACCCAGAGAGTGGTATTAGATGGGTTGGTATCGACCTGGAAGGATGTGGGTGGTGGCGTCCTGCAGGGTTCAGTCCTTGGACCTGTACCCCTTAATATCTTCATCAGTGATTTGGATGTGGGTGTTATAACAGCTGAAAATTATGTCTGTGTGATAAAGGTGCTTGCTGAAGGCTCTATGAAGATTAGACCAAGTGTTTTTCTGTCATTTGTTCAGATATTAAGCTATATGTTGTTGTTAAGAGCCTAATTAAAGTCTAAGATGTAGCGAGACCTTGTATGTAGTATAAGGCCTAGTAAATTTAGCAAAGCCTTATAGAAGTGATGGTAGGCCCTGTGGAGCTGTTAAAATTAACCTTATCAGAAGAATGCAAGGCTTGTACTGCTATTGGTCAGTCTAAGGGCAGTTGAAATAAAAAGAATCTGAATGGCTGTAAGTTATCAGCATAGCTCAGAAGTTATAAATTGGCTGGCACATCCGGAAATCATTTAGAAGGAAGATGCAGCTCTGTGAAAGGAACTACTAATTAGTTGTTGACCTGGATCAGTGGGCCCGTGGATCTCAAGGAGCCCAAGGACTGAATACCAGGGTTCTTCCGAGAACCTCTCGGACAACGCTGATCGGGGACGCCTGACTTCGCTGAGCTTTGTGGAAAGAAAAACTTGTCATACATCAGGCATCAGAGGGGACTGCTGATAAGTTGCTGATGTGAATTTTTATTGTCTGTCATTATCTATCTTAGTATATTACGCGTAGTTGTGTTTTTGTTAAGTCAATAAACCTTTCTTACCTTTCTACCCCCCGACCACACTCTCAATCCCAAACCTTCTGCAGGCAGCTGGGACAGGTGTGAAGTGTACTCTGTCCAAGTTTGCAGATGATGCTAAATTGTGGGGTGAAGTGCACACTCTGGACGGTAGGGAACGATTGCAGGCAGACCTGGACAGGTTAGAAAAGTGGACACTACACAATAGTGTGCAGTACAACAAGGACAAGTGCAGAGTGCTGCACGTAGGGCACAAAAATATCCAGCACATCTACTGGCTGGGAAGTGACCCTCTCAACAGCACAGAAGCGGAAAGGGATCTCAGAGTCATAGTGGACTCCAAGATGAACATGAGTTGACAGTTCGATGAAATCATCAGTAAAGCTAACCGCACTTTGTCATGCATCAGCAGATGCATGACAAATACCACCAAGGAGGTGATACTTCCCCTCTATGCGGCATTGGTCAGACCACAGCTGGAGTACTATGTCCAGTTTTGGCTGCTGTACTTCAAGAAGGATGTTGACAGACTCGAGAGGGTCCAGAGGAGGCCACTTGTATGGTTAGGGGCTTACAGAACAAGCCCTATGGGGAGAAACTGAGGGACCTGGGCCTCTTCTGCCTCCGCAAGAGAAGGCTGAGAGGTGATCTTGTGGCTGCCTACAAATTCATTAGGGGGATGCAGCAAGGGATCCGAGATGCTCTTTTCACCAGGGCGCCTCTTGGGGTAACAAGGAACAATGGTCACAAACTGACAGAAAGCAGATTTAGGCTAGATATCAGGCAAAACTTCTTCGTGGTAGGATTGGCCAAAATTTGGAATGGGCTTCCAAGGGACGTGGTGCTCTCCCCTACCTTGGGGGTCTTTAAGAGAAGGCTGGATAGGCTAGGACTCTTTCCTGCCTAGGCAGGGGGTCAGACTCGATGATCTGTTGAGGTCCCTTCCAAGCCTAGCATCTATGAATTTATAAGCACCATGACTGCCTCAAGCCCCCACAAAAGGGGCTACAAGGTTTGACAGGCATAGACCTATATTGACACCAGTGGAAGTCAGATGTTTCCAACACTGAGATGTGGTCCTATACGCAGATGGGCAACAAACAGAAAGGGCTGGCAGACGACCCACTGTGAAATTGCCTTGCTTCCATTCAACCACTGAGGGTCCTGGGAGAGTAGGCAGGTGCCAGGAAAGGGATGGAAAACCCCTCTGCGGTTATAGCTTCCCTGTTCACCAGTAGAAGGTGACAGAAAGTTTGCACCCCCGTGGGGCTTCTCTCTGGTCTCTTCCCTGTTTCCCAGCAGCCTGTAGTTGTGATATAAAGAATTCGATATGAAACCAAGCCACAAGATGTTCCAAAAGTGCCAGGGCCGGGGAGAGATGGAGAGAGGCTTTGTGTGTTTGCATTCAGATTCAGGGTCAGCCCCTGCAAAGAAGTAACACCCACTGCGAAGTCCAGACCTAGGTTCAGAGGGCAGCATTATTAAATCTCTGACATGTTTGGATCCAAGATTGTCTCATTCTCTCTGTTTCTTCCAGTGTGTGTCTGTCTCAGGTATATATACAGCACTGTTCACCATCACGATCAGGCCTGGTATTTCCTCTCGAACTCTAAGCTGAAGTCACTAAAAATTTACTAGAGAAAGAATGATGTGAAGGTGCTAGGTGAGCTAATCAGAGCATCATATTACTCATACAAAGTACCTAATGCAGGAGCCTGGGTAGAAAAATCATTTCAGGTAGAAGAACTTTTTTTTGGGGGGGTAGCAGCTTAAAACTGCCCCTCTAATGTAAAATAAGTCATATACCTACTGCAGTGTGTGATTTCCAGTTTAAGAAGTGTCAAGATGGTAGCATAATGGGGCAGGGGGCACAAAAATAGCAGCAGCTCTGTTGCTGGCCTGGCCACCACCGCCAGCAGCTCAGCCACGGACACTGCCCTGTGTGCTGCTGAGACCCAGGGCTCCCAATGTCCAGTTACACCTCTGCGCCAAGGCTAGATATTTACCTGGATCTCCTACATAGCCTCCAGCAATAACGTTATTTTACTACTGCTAAGACAAACCCCTATAGACAAAGTCACCCTGAAACAGGTGCTAGAGCCAGGAAAGAAAAGTCCTGACAATATCATCAGCCTAATGACTGAAGGATTTTCAGATGCAGGTTCAGCTTTTCCTCTCTCGGTGCCTTCTGCCTCCTCTGAGGACCCACTCGGATTTTAAACCTGTGTAATAAGTCACCTATCTGAAAGCAGATGGAGTTTCTCCTTGAATTTTGAAACCATTGAAGTCCTAATGCACTTTCAGTGTCCAAAGGAGACAATGTACTCAGTAAAGGAAGCTGCGACACTACAAAGGTTGCACGTCCTACTCTGCTGAGAGTTGAGCTCCCATCAACATTAACAGCAGTTCTGTACGCACGTGAGCTACAGAAAAGCCAGTGTAAATGGCCTGCACGCTGCAGTAGCAGGATGTACAACATGCTTTGTGCAATCAACACTTCAAAATGTGATTGTAGTCCTACAAATGAGAGGACAAATTACCCACATAGAGCCTGATTCTCGTGTCTTTGAGCTCGATGGGGGTTTGTCCTTGGCTTCGGTTTGAGCTGCCAGATGCATGGATGCTGAAGGCTTCTGGGGTTGGTACTGCATTAGGGTGAAGCAGGCATTTTATTAGGAACCATGTAGATAAGACTACTCTGTATGAACATGTTTGTCTTGGATCCTGCTGTTTGAATTGCAGGGATCCCTAGAGACCTCAAGCGCATTGCCAAAAGAAAGTCCTAGCCTTAAAGACTTTAGGATTAAGGGTAAACTATGAGGCAACACAGTGGTACAGACAGATGTGGGCATGCAGCACAGGGTAACTAAGGGATTGCTATGATCAGTGTACAGCTGTTTTTAAAGAACCGTATTTCACAAAAGCTAAAACTGGAGGGAACTGTTAAAACAGCTTCTGATTTTTATTACTCCCCTTCTGCCTTTTCACTTACTTGTCTCAACCACCTGTTATGTCGTGTCTGGGAGACCGCAGGCCCTTTGCGGTGAAAGCCGTCACAAGTAGGCTGTGCACGCACAATGGGCCCAGGCCATCGGCCAGGCTTCAACCACAGTATAAATGTAGAACGATGCTAGTAATGACTCTGAGGCAAAGTGCTGGTCTCAGAAGGACACACCAAAGTGTTTTCAGCCCAGCACTTCATAGATTAACTTGCTAGGCTACAGCATCAGAAAGCTCATGCATCTCTGAATGATTGAGTCCAGGGGTGTTGAAGCTAGGGCCCTGGTGCTGTCCATGGGGCTGTGGCATGCAGCAGGCTGGCCCCAAGGGCCACACAGGGAGCATGGAGCTGGTCCATGTTCATTGTGGGCAGTGCATGGGGCCAGTTTGGGGAACATGATGCCGGCTGTGTGCAGGGCTGGTCTGGAGCACATGCTGTGTTGTGGGCTGGCGTGGGATGCATGCTACCAGCTGCACTTGAGGCCAGTCTGAAGCATTTGCTGCCACTGCACTCCAGGCTGGTCCATGGTACACACTGATGGCAGCACCTCACCAAACAAGGACCGGTCTGTGGGCCTGACCCAGCCCTATGGTACAGATTTGAGTATTTGTCAGGCTTCAGCAATAGGACCTTTAAGGAAGCATTTTCCCTGTATGAAAACATGTCCAGCAGCCAGAAGGTAGAGATAGCATCCAGCCTCTGACCAGCCTGAGAGCCATCCTAACCTTTCTCCTCCCATGGCAAGTAACCATGCTTGCATGGAGCGGTGCAAAGAGGAGTCCTTGACTGGAGAGATTCTTCATGTTGTATTTGGCACCCAGATCCAAGCTGGGAGGAGAGATTCACAACCCAGCCTCAAGGACCCTTTCAGCTCCAGAGCACATGCACATTTACCAAAGCATTACACATGTGTGATGATCAGTATCCTTTTGGAGGTAGGTATACATGGAAGGTAAGTGTCTGCTACTGCTGCCAGAGAATGGGTTTCCTCCATTGTGTTAGTCGCTAGCAGCTTGAGCTGTTGGTTTTGGGGTGTTCCCACAGTGGAGCCGTCATAGGGGGTCCTAACTATGGATCCTGGCATCTTTCAATTCATGCCACAGCGGGTGTAACCCTTCCAGTGCCAAACTGCAGCCAGCACCTCTCCTTCCTCTGGCGCAATAAGTAGAGATATATGGACCTTGTGCTCATGTGTGGGAACACCTGCATATTTAGACTGAGAGGCTGTAACCTCCTTTTTCAGCTGATTTTGTGAATGAGGAGTGAATTGGATCTCAAAGTACAAAGTGTTTGAAAGTGGGTGTTGGAGGCTGAGCGGTGGTGAACGTGGGTGCTTGAGCTGCATGTTTCCCTGGGGAAAGTGAAATAGATTTTGGAGGTTTTGTCTAGTCCAGGTCCAAGCATCCTGAACCATGCAGTATTTACCATCTCCCCATTTCCCACAGTAGGACAGTGCTCACCATTAGGATGTCTTTCTGTCAGCCTGGCTTAAATTTTATTTTCCTTATTTTCATCCTGCTACACTTGTTTGAAAACAAAATGAAAAAGAGCAGAGAGCGTCAGTCCTTGGTAACAGGGAAGGCTTCATTTTGAATCTGTTGAAGCCTATGGAACAAATCCCATTAGGAAAACGTGGCCTTTTTCCATGGCCAAGCTCTCCGTGCTTTCAGTGAAGCTCGGATGGTATTCCCAGTGTTTTGATCAGGATCAAGGCTATTGAAGCCCATGAAACAGACCCCAAAGCTAAGGAATGGAAAGAGCAAACCCCAAGCAGCATGTGTGATGGTATTTGTGGGGACCGGGAGAAGCAGGCAGACAGCTGGCAGCACCTACTAAACACGACACCCTGAGTTGTGGGGCACAGACAGTCCTTTTGCAACCACTACAGTGAGGTCAACAGCACCGCTTTGTAAGAAGAGAGGGATCATTTCCACCCTCTCAGAGATCATGTTGGATGCAAAGAAGCTCTGTGTCCTTCCTCTGTTAATCACTGCTTAACATATTAGAGACTGCTAACGAGGCCTTTCGAAACATCAGGCAAGCTGACGGCCCTTCATTGGGGAGCAGCATGCATAAGTGTAGGCTTTGCTTAAAAGTGATCAATACAATACTTAATCTGCTCAATCAATCATGATGCCATAACATAAATCATGCATGTGTCTTGAGCTGGTTTGAAATTAGTAGCTAAAGAGCGCGCTGCGCTTTGCTCACCCCTTGTAATGGAATTGGCAATGATGTTGAGGTTTTGAAGTACAGGCGCATGTGTTGGAGTGAATGTATTCTGAGTTTGCAAAGGGCATTGCTCTGACCTCCAGTAGATTTACTTCCCTGACACTATGCACCAGGAAACTTAGCCAGACTATTTGGTTGTAGACTCCTATAAATTAGATTGCAGAAAGTTAAATTCCCTGCCAAAGCAGGGTTCTTCCTCATGGTGCATTTGCTTGTAGTTTGTCCGGCTAGTTTTCAGTGTCTCAAGTGATGAGGCCGCTGCTGCTTCTCTAAGAAAACTATTCACAGTCTAGCTTTGTAGACATTACTGTTTGGCCTTTTTATTTATTTTTATTTTTTTTGCTGATATTCAATATAAATTTCCCCTGTCTTATTACCACTCTGAAGTTTTTCCACTACTGGAAATTGGAGTTATTTGAGGGGAAAATTTGATGTATACTTTCTTGTTGTGCCTTAAACATCATCTCAGGGCAAACCATTTCTAAAGTAGCAATAAGGAAAAGTGGCAGGGATTGCAGGGGGCAGTACTGACAGCACACACAGCTCACCTGACTGGCACCAGATGGGGTAAATACAGGAAGGAAAGTAAATACAGGGATTAGGAAAGAGAGTAATTTTCTCCAGCTCCTATGAAAAACTCCCTTAATGCAGAGCAGGAAATGTGTTTTAAAGGATTTGACAATAGAACGGGAATATCCTGGCAACTCATCTGGGTGCAGATTTGACAGCAGTAAGACGTGGTACATGTGACGGTTCTCAGAGCAAAGCCTAAACTTTCAAGGCTCCATGCAAAGATCCAGCCACATCACAGGCGTGACCTGAATGCACAAAACGTTATCGTGGGCATGTTCTCGGCAGAGCTCCCTTGGTCTCAGTGGCATAAGGCTGATTCTCTCCAGGTGCTAATGCTTTTATATACCTCAGGCAATTGCTTGCCTAAGTTTTCATCTGCAGGTGCAATTGCTTGCTCTGGCTGTGTCAGTACAGACTTGAGTGTATGCAGTGCGTACACATGCTGGTTTTTTATTGTGTGGAGATTTCCAAACATACCCTGGAGTAATCTTTAGTAATCCAAAGAGGTCTGGTTTGATGGAGTCCAGCCGTGGCCTACTTCCATCCCTTGATTTAAATACATTTAGGCTGGATATCTGTTTGGCCTGTTCCCTCCATGCTGGCTTTCCATTCTCTCTCCTTCCTGGCTGGTGGAAGGGTTGGACCCAGCAGCAAGGGGCAAGCTTCATACATGGTCTGCTGGAGAAGAGGGTTTTTAACCAGAGGAGGGGGTAAAGATGGGTAAATGGACTTGCCTATAAGTTCCAATCTTCCCCATCCTTTTCAAACCCCAGAGCATCTCTCCTTTTTCCCCACAGTCCACACCTGCAGCCTTCCAAGCCCTTAGTGCTACAAGGCCTGTCTTTGAGTTTAAGGATTGCTCACTTCTACGTCCACTGTGACCTAGCTGTTGTCAAAGGCCATATGTGATTGCTGATTAAGGACTTGAACCCTAGTTACTTGAACAGCCACATTGGCACCCACATCATTTCTCCATTGCAAATCTGTAAGCATATGTAGCAGCTGGATTTATTTCTTACACAAAGTCCATTTTAATTTGCTAGGCCAGCTTATAACTTGCTTGAAACTTCACAGTCTTTTGCACAGCCAGCTCCAAAATGGGTCAGCCCAAGAAGCCCCATTTTTTTCTCCCACCCAGAATCCTTCATCTTTCTGTTCCTGGTTCCTCTGGCCCTTCTCATCCATTTTGTTATGCCAGTCACTGTTCCTCGTCTCTGTAGAAGAGGATGTTTTTGTGCTTAAAGCACTAGCCTGAGACTTGAGCAATCGGGCTTCTCTGGCTAGCTCTGCCACAGACTCGGTACATGATCGGCATGTCAACTGGCCTCAATGTCTCCATCAGTCTTCCTTTCTTCTCCCTTTTGACTACCTTGCCTGTTCAGTTTGTAATCTGTGGGATGGGGATGGTCTCTTCTTGTGTGTGTGTCCTGCTTTTAGTACAAGGGGTCCCTGCTCTAAATGGAAGTCTCTACATGTTCCTGGCAGACAAGGTTCTTTGTCTGCCTATGTCCTTAGACCAACATGGCTACAACCTACACCCCTCTACATGTTACTGTGATCTGAATAATGGTCATGGTCATCACTCCTTTCTCCAGTTTCCCCCACAACTAAGCTTTCTGATCATGCTGATCCTGAACATCTAACCAATATGCTAATTCCCACCTAAACTTGGAACCCATCCAGCTCATTTTCATGCTACACTGCTCGTTTCTGGTTTCTTAATGCAGTTTTAAAGTTGCATTAAATAAACAATGGATGTAAAAATCAAATTAATTATTGGACACTCCATGCTACTTAGTTTTAAGACTCCCATTTCACCAGTATTTCTTATAAACACAACAAGCGTTAGAGTGCTGGGATGAAGGGTGGTGTTTTGCACTCAAAGATTTCTACTAGAGCTAAATCTAAAGTGGGGATAACTATCAGAGCAATATTATTTGGAATCATTTTTTGCAGTGAAGGCAGAGTTTTAATTTCACTCCCCCCCACTTAGTGCATTTAGATATTTATTGTGTACCCACCAATAAATCCTGGTAAATCAGGATTTACCAGGGCTCATCACTGGTGGACAGCATTTGAACAACATGCGTTATGCTGATGACACAGTCTTAATAGCTGATTCAGAAGAGAAGCTGCGAGACATTTTAGGTAAAATGATTAGTGAAAGCGAGAAGAAGGGTCTAAGTATCAACGGCAGAAGAACAGAATGCATGGTAATTGCCAAGAAGAAGATCATGCCTGTATGCAACATCAAAGTAGATAAGGAACAGATAAGGCAGGTCAATAAATTTAACTACTTGGGAAGCTGGATAACATCAGAAGGTAAATGTGATCGTGAAATAAAACTGAGAATAGGGATGGCAAAAATTGCATTTCTGAAAATGAAAAAGATGTTGACAAATAGTAAAATTTCTATGAGGACGAAGCTAAGAGTTTTGGATTGCTATTTATACCCATCCTCATGCATGCACCAGAATGCTGGACAATATTGGGAAAGAACTGAAGCAACTGAGATGTGGTTCCTAAGGTGCATCTTGAAGGTATGTTGGACAAGTCACACCTCAAAAGAAGGTATTTTGTCAAGAGCAGGCTGCAGGAGGAAGCTGCTGATTAACATTAGATGGAGACAGTTGGAGTTATGAGGAAAGAGCAAATTGAAAGTCTGGTCGTAACTGGAAAGATTGAAGGAAGAAGAGATCATGGAAGACAGAGGTTGACTTATGCCAAGAGTCTATCTTAATGGATGAACGTATCAACACTGGAAATGATGTATGTCTCAAAGAGACGAGATCTGTGGAAGACCATGGTCACCAATGTCCTGTTTGGATATGGGACCTAGAGAGAGAGAGCTGAGCACCTACACCCGCTACCCTGTAGGATGGTGTGTGAAGTGGAGGGAGATATCTCTGTAGCAGTATGACTTGGGCTGGCCTGTCCTGTGCTCCATGCAGCCCATCTGGAAGTCAAAGCAAAAGAGCAATTATATAGGAAAAAGTAAAATGATTTATACTAAGCTCCTCATCTCTGAGGTCTCAGGCAGACTTCTTTAAGTCCTTTCTTTGTGGAGAAAGAGTCAGTGTCACAGAAACAATCTCTTCTGATGCTGATGCTATATAAAATTCACTTGATGTTGGATTTATAGGCAGTTCTGGGCTGCTATATTTGTATCTTAATCTTGATGCAAAACTTCAGAAAGTTCAGGAGTGATTCACAGATTTTGAGATGTGAACAGGCTGTTCTGAGCTTTGTTGCATTTCCTCTACTTCCAACCATTCAGCACTTGCTTCATGCAGCGGTAACCGGCACTGATTTCGTTTCTATGTAACATGGAATAGAGTGGACACATGCAACAAGATCATCTGATGCACAGTCTGTCCTGTCCCTCGCCTTTTTACACAGTAGATTTGTTTCATCTGTCTATATCCAAAGGCATCCAGTTGTGTTTTAAAGACTCACAGGAATGAGATCTAGGATTTTGATTGGACCTGATATATAGTTGAAAACTAAAAGCATGACCACATCACTATGGGTAAAGTAAAAAAAAATCCAATTCTTCCCCCAGAATGTAATCCACTTTGGGGAGGCAAAAACTCTGGCCAAAAACTCCCAAACTAGATTTGCAAACATTTTTTAATGCCTAGAAATAGAAATATTTTAAAATTGTGATATAAAAATAGTGAATCAAATATTCAGTAAGCATTTTGATAAAAATATAAAGTAGGATTTCTAAAAAATATTTTGTTTTGGGGGGAAAAAGACTGTTTTTCAGTTTATAAACGTCTAATAATTAAAAAAAAATGGATCAGCTCTACTTCTTTTCTGCCTTTCAGCTCAGTTTCAGAGGTTTATCCAGTTCAGATATCTGTAATTTGGTCTAGGATGCAAATTCTTGTGTTTGTTTGAAACGAGTCTTGTAGGTCACCCATCATTACTGTGGCTTTAGGTTTATGTTGCATTTGTCCTTAGATTGCCTTGACAATGTACACTTGTCTCTGACTGAAAAGCCTGAAAGCCCAACTATTCTTTCCATAGTAAGCCAAATATCCACTTTCTGTACCTTTGCAGAGGTCAAGGCCATACCTAGAGTATCTCCACTGAAGTCAGGTATCTTTGTAGATCTCATTTGGAAACTGTGTGTGCAGAAGGATGATTCACTGCCATAACCAAAGCTGATTTCTTGGTTATGCAGGGCTTTTCTTCACTGTAGAGTTGTCAAATTTTAACTCAAGTACTGTCCTTAACTTTTGAATCCTATTCATTCAACAAAGCTCCAACCTCAGAGATGCAGATGCTTTGACTTAAGCTAACTGATTCATCAGGCGTTTTGGCTACAGCTCAGGTGATTACATCTCCTTATGAGCTGGTAGCACCACCGCACTGCACTGCAAGCATACTCACTTCTACAGCTGAAAACACTCACTGGGTGAAGCATCATTTTATGGCATGGCTGCACTCACTGAAGAGGGATGAACTTGTCTGTAGATAATGCATGTTAACCTTGCACACACAGCCTGGAACATAGGAAACAACCCCACGGAGTTATTCAGGGATCCTTGTATTTTCTGCAAAAAAAAGAAAAAAAAAATCCCCAATTTTCAGATTTAAAAAAGTAACCCAAAATCAACATTTTTCTGTGATTAAAATGAAACACCATTAATACAGTAAAAGCTGCATTATCTGGCCCCTTACAAGCCAGCATGCTCTATTAACCAGCATGCCAGCTTGTAAGGTAAAAGCGAAACTGGAAGTGCCCACTGTGGTACTTCCAGTTTCGCTGAGCCCCCGCGGCCCAGGGGAAAGCAACCTGCACAGGGCCCACTTCCCTGTCCCTCGGGGCCCGTGGGGGGGTGGTGATGTGGCAGGAGGGGAGGCGATGCCCCAGAAGCAGCAGGAGAGGTGGCAGCCCAAACAGGTGAAGATGCTTGTTTGGGCCTCTCAGTTAACCAGCATATTTTGTTATCCGGCACCCCCCATTCCCCATGGGTGCTGGATAAAAAAGATTTTGCTGTATGTATATATATAGTGGTGTTTCATTTTAATCACAAATAAATATGGATTTTAGATTACTTTTTTTTATTTGAAAATTGGGGATTTTTTTTAATCCGAGAGAAGCAGGATCCCTGGTTATGATGAAACTTATAGAACCACTAGATCTGCTACATTAGACTCTTGTGCTGCAGCTCCACAGTAGACTTAACATTGAATCATAAAGTAGGGCTGGAAGGGACCTCAAGAGGTCATGTAATCCAAACCCCTGCCTGAGGCAGGGTCATCCCTATCCCACCCATCAATTGAAATTCATTATCTAACCTCTTAGCAAAACTACATAGTCAACCCTGACACAAAACCCAAGACTTAACACCATAACCTGCCACAGATAATGTAGAGGGACCACAGTGGCCAATGTCCTGCTGCTACAAAGTTTGTTCATATATGCTTGAGAGATCCAAGGAAGAGGGCTGCACCTCCTGCTACAGAAGAAGGCAAAACCTCCACGATTCATACCAATCTGACAATAGGGTAACATTCCTTTCTGACCCCAAATATGATGTTTGGTCTGACCCTGACTGGAGAGGCAAGACCCTCCATAGTGTCATGCTCAAGCATACTCCTTTGCTTCAGGCAGGCAGCTTTCTAAAGTATAAGGATTGTAGCTGAGTTCAGGGGTGATAATTAGCACTCCTGAGTGACAAGGCTGATGAGTCCACTCTTGGCACCACACAAATGTGGCTTATATAGCTTGTGTCTTAAGAAGTAGCTTGCAGGGAGTAGTGTAGCATGCCTGAGGGCACTAGTCTGGAGCATGGTCATGCTCTGTGTAGGCACAACATGAGCAGATTGAAAGGCTGAGAATCTAGAAGTCACCACCTGCTCTGAGGTGCTGGTGATATGCAGTGATGCAATGTCAGCAACTCTTTGTCATTGTCTCCCCAAAAGAATTGTGTAGTGCCCTCCTGCACTGCAGGAAAAGCAAGCATTGTCACTAGTGCCATGTTAAGGGTTGGAAAACTATGACAAACTGGGCGATTCCCAAAGCTAAGATCTCATTTGTAATCTTAGCGAGGGCACATGGCACCAAAGTGGAGGTCTCTGTGATTTCCTTAAGCATAATCATTAACATCTTTGTATAGGCCATAATATACCCCAGATGGGATCCACACTGTGGGTCAGATGCTGTTAGAAGCCCTGAACCAGATCTTCTGAAATGGTCAAAAAATCCAAAGTGCAAATCAGGGGGCCATATACAACGGTTATTTAAAGCTCTCTTGCTAGTACTCTGATTACAATGGTGCTTTATGCAGCCTGCACCCCTACACCATGTTCAGTGTTGCCAACTGTCCATGAATGTCAGTAAACATTCAAGCTAAAAATGTATGTCTGTAAGAAAAGAAAAGAAAAGAAAACAAGAGCCATCTGTCAAAACTCTAAGCAACAGGAGCTGATTGAAGTTCTGTGGTGGGGGAAAAAGCTGGAGAGTGTGCTAAAGCACAGGAGTACCAGCTGGTATCTGAATTGGAGTTCAGTACCTTGCAGAGAGCCTTCTCTCAGGGCTTTGTAGACCCCTCACCCCCAGCCATGTACTGCCGCTGCCGCTGAGGCCTGTTAGCTGCCTATGATACTGCTGGGTCCTGGGTATGTCTTCCTTGGGAGGCTGTGCTGGGACAGGGAATCAGGGCTGGTGGTAAAGCTGGGGAGTGAGCTAGGAGAGGCAGCATAGTGCAGGGTGTGGTTGAGGGGACATCAGGGGGTGGGAGGGACAGTAGGAGACCCCTGAGAGGGGCAGCATGGTGGAAAAACATTGCTGCAGTCAAGCAGGCTGGCAACTTGAGAATTTTTTTTACTACAAACTTTTTCCTGCCAAAAAAAACTGGGTGGCTTTTGGTTTTATTTTTATTTTGAACTGGCACCTGGCAGAAGAATTGCATTTACATTTTGTCAAATATATCAGTAAAAACATGTAATTAAAAAATATTACTTGTCAGTTGTGACAGACCCCTGCCTGGCTTACCTCCATGCCGTAGCCCACGTGTCTGGGCTGCAATTAAAGTGGCCAGCACCACGCAGTCAGAGAAGAAGCCATTGGTTGGCCCAGAGCCCAGAGGCCATGGTCTCAAAACAGAACCAGATGCCGGAGAGGGCACAGGACACATCCAGGCACTGGGAACAGAGATGGAAGCTCTTCCCACTGCCAGAAGAGGCTCATCACTTCCCCTGCTGGCAAGCATGCCCAGGGGAATGGCACAACCACGTGCTATGAGAGAGACAGATGAGGAAGACCTGGACACATTCCTAATGGCTGGCTCGAAGCTGGCCATGATTCCCAGATCTGAAAGGCCCAAGCAAACACCAGAGGACTCCTATACCCCCAGACCCCAGAGGAAAGAAGAGGATGCCAGCGCACTCAGCCCCACTGATGAGCGGCTTGGACTGGAGGTGGGCCCATCCACCACCATTGATGGAGAACTGCCCAGAAACATGCAGGTCAGGTGAGGTTGGAAGAGGGCAGCCTGGTGGGCCCTGCAGGCACTGGACTGGGTGGACCCCGATGGGAAGCCCAACAGAACCTGCACACCCCATTGGGGTTGCAGTGGACTCAAAGCACACTGATGGTGGACTGGTGGGAAACCAGGTCCCATACAAGCACCGTGCCATGTCATGGGGCTCTGGCATACCTGGCCTGATTGCCAAATGGGGAAAACCCCTAATATTAAGCAGGCCCACTGGGAAGTCAATTTAGCCGAAAGGGAGGAAGAAATTGAGGACTGCAGTGGGCACCCACCCACTCCCTCAGGCTCAGGAGTGAGCTGCTTAGTGCAGGGGAAACATTGCCCTTCCCACCATTCAAGCCAGGCTCATTTTTGTTAAGTTTTCTTTTTGGTGTTGTCATTCTTTGCGAGCAAAGGAGTAGTGGCAAGTATCCTGCAGAGCCTCTTTTTGCCGGTCCTCACTGCTGAGGAAGAAAGCTGTGATCATGCCAAGGTGCTGCCAGAATCCATTGTTACACCTGAGTGGAAAGGGGTGGGGTGTTTGGGAGGAGGAGCCCCATAGAAGATGCACCAAGGGAGATGCGTCTGGACATCAAAGGAACTACTGAGCACCACCTCCAGAGGCATATTAGTAACAACAGGTTGTGGTGGGTGATTAAGTTCAGGAGTAATGTGTCCCAAGGCAACAGGGCATGTCCATCCCATTCCATTCCCCACCACCCATTCAGTGGGTGCGGGCCTGACGCATCAGTAAAAAGTTTGCAAACTATCAGTAATTTTTTTTTCTTTGGTTAGCAACCCTGACCAGCCAGAAGTAATAATGGCCAATGTGGCCTTAGAATATAGAGCAGGGGTTGTTAATACATTGAAGGGTATCCCAGACATAACCCTTTCTCTTGCTATACCAGTAGCAGGGAGGATGTGGGAAATATACGACCCTCTGTTGGCTATATCTCACTTCAAGATTGCCTTGGCCCTAGGGCAGTTTTCCCTAGGCTGGTTAAACCTGATTTCAGTTCAAATATTGCACAAAGAGCCACTGATCAAGATTAAACTCTTTACATCTTGTTAAGGATTTTAGCACTTTACATTTTGGAGTTTTGTGCACGCAGTTCTCTGTTCATTTCTATCCATGCAAACTAAAAGGGCCTTCACTAGCATCCACTAAATTGCAATACTGTACCAAACAGGTGTGTCCACACATGCATTTATGCCAGCTTAAATTTACTGCACAGTAAGTTACTGCCAGTAAGTGGGAGTAGGCTGGTGTCTACACGTGCAGACAACCTAGGACTAAATTTAGTCCCAGGTCAAAGCAGCCTGCCATGTGCCCCTGTGGCCACCATGGGGAGCTCCAGCCTCCGGCCACATGGCTGCTAGTCCTTGGGACTAACTTTAGTCCCCAGCTGAAGCCAGAGCCAGCTGCCAGCACTTGGGACTAACTTTAGTCCCAAGATGAAGTCAGGGGAGGTGGCCAGCCAGGAGCCCTGGGGCTGGGCTCAGGCCAGCCCCCTAGTGGCTGGGTAGACCCAGCAAGGAAGCCCCCTGGGTTACTGCACATGTATGTCTACACATGCATTACTGTGCAGTAACTAATCAGGTGTAAATTTGATATCTCCATGATGCAGGTATCAAATTTATGGTCAAGTCAGCTTAAGTCGCCATATTTAGTGCACAGTACAGGCACGCACGTGTAGAAGTGCACCTGTACTGTGCAGTAATTTTGGTTACTGTGCAGTAAATGCATATATGTAGACATGCCTGCATAGTGTGATTGGTTTGGGATGTCTCAGCATTGGTTTAGGATGTCTTAGCATCTTTTAACACTGAAGTTCTCTGCCCTTCTCCTCTCTGTGTATTCTTGTACCAGACACTTCAGTAGCCAGTGGTGCATTAAGTGACATGACTAGCATCTGTCACATGTAGCTGGTTCATCCTCTCTCCAGGGGGAGAATCAATGGTAGGGTTTGTCTGTGTTTTTCTAAGTGATCTAATCCAATCCCTTTTTTTCCTATTTTAAATATCTCCTTTTTGGAATGTTGCCCAGTACCTGGTGAGTAATGAGAAATGCAAGTGGTCAGTCTCGCCACCAATGAATACTTTGTAGCCTTCCTGAATTTCTGGCATGTCATCGATTTGCTTTGATGCAGAGGAAATAATAGACATTAGTTGTAACCATGTGCAGAATGCTTTGTATAGTGCCCTTGGGAGAGCTGGGTGAGGAAAAATCAGTACAGAATGGCCTGCTACTTGAACATTTCCAATGCACCTTGGCTGCAAACTCAATTTGGGGGCTGCCCTTTTGAACTTGACATGGCGATTGTTTCTGTCGCAAGGCGGGGACAGCTGGAAGTAGAAGCATCAGAGAGTCCAGATGGATTAAGGTGTTAAGTAATGGCAAAGAAGGGGTTACACCTTTTTAGTCTTTCTTCACGGTGCAACTTCTTCTAGGACCTACACAAAAACTTATTAAGCAGCTGCCTGTCACCTCTCCTTAATAAATAAGAATCTCTTTTCAGCCTCTTTGTCTCCTTCACCTCTGGGGCCAGCCTCCTGTAAACACACTGCCAATTAAACCTCACGTCTAGCAAGGCCAGAACTAATGAAAAGCAATAGAGAATTCACTGCCTTTTAATGAGGAAAACATTGCTTTTTACAGGGAACAATTTATTGGGCCAATTCCCTCCGTCCATCACCCAGGGGAACCGCTGCCTTTTTTACCCCCTGTTTGTTACTTTGTCAAGTGCGTGTAAAATTGCAGGCTGAACACAGAGGTGAAGGCTCTGACTCAATTTATGGTGTGACATCTCTGATCTTGCTCCCTGGATCAGTAAGCGATCCTGGCAATGATATGCATGGAAATTAATTACTGTGCCCGCCAGCTATACAGCAGGCCCCTGCCGTTGATAATAGATCAGTTTACAGGAGTTTGTTAAAGGGGCGGTCGTGTCTGTTTCTGTTTGCCAACATGCAGACAATGTCAGTTAAGTGCAAACCACCAACATCATTGCAATTCACATACGTGGGGAGAGGAAAAGAGAGAGAGAGGGAAAAACTGCCAGAGTACCCTTGGAAAAGACAAAACGCTATTAGAAAAAATGAGAGGGATGCAGAAAGGAAGAGATAAGACCCTCTTCCTTATAAGATCAAAGCAGCACAAACTTTTCCATGCCAAGATCATTAATGTGATCACTATTTTTATGAAAAATGTGCACACACATCTACAACTAAAAGTACAATACAACTGGAGAGAGCCATTGAATACTTGTCTTAGGGGTCATATCCTTCACTGACTTGTATTTATAAAACTTCCAGTTTTAAAGCCTCCTTCTGTGGTTTCCAGTAGTCCTGTGCATTTTGTTGGATGCTTTTGCCAGAGAGCTGATTTTTTGTTAGTTCCTGAAACGGTCCCTTCAAAAGGTTTTGTTCTATGTAACTTTCCTGTGGTTCAGGATTTGAAAGTGGATTTAAGACAGAATCAGGAGAAAAAAGAGTTGGCTGTGTAAATAAAAAGCTCTGAATGCACTTGATTTGCTCATGTGATGGTTTAGTGTAGCAGCCAGACTGACATACCTGGGATTTTTTGCTGCAGCAATCACAGAGATCTGGACTCAAGAGCCAGGGAGAAGACTAGCCAGAAGACTAATAAAAGGAAAAGGCAAAGAAGTGAGAAAGTGTAAAGTTTTGCCAGTAAAAGATGAAGGTCACCATGTCCAAGTCTAAGACTTTAAACCCTGTACCAAGTCCTGAAGTGGGACCAAGAGTCATAGAGGTAGAGCCCCATCCCTTCCCCGTTCGAATGGCACCATAATACAGATAGGAGGAACAGCCTAGCTGATCATAAGCTTGAAGTCACACAGGGCTGTTTCAAGTACCTTTGAGTACCTATACGTGTGCCATAGGACAGAGATCAGTTGTACAGCTGGCTTTTCAAAAGCACCTCAATGAATTACTAGCCCCATTGATTCTAACAGGGAATTGTTCTCCTAAGTCACTTCTGAAAATCCAGCCAGCTACAACAAACAATGTTTGTGAATATGCCCTTAGGGTGATGGACTGCAACAGGCTATGACATGTGGTGTTCCCAATCCTCAGTTCCCATGGCCCATACAGGAATGGGAGAGTTTGGTCAAGACAAGAAACCAGGGGTGCTCTGTGAGTGGGTTGCATGTGTGGGAGGGTACGTGGACCTGTCAGGCTGCTGTTTAGGGAAGGGTAGGAGCTGGGCTGAAATCTTGGTGCAGGCCACTGATGTGGACAAGGGAGGAAACTGTGGGACACTGGAGTTGTGGGGATCCTCAGGTGCCCAGTGTTGAAGCTCAGGTGCTGTCCGTTCAGCTTCAGAGCAGTGTCGCTGTAAGAGGCAGCAGAGCCAACTCTCTAACTGTGCTGAAGCAGCACTTCTCCCTCTCCACTGCTGGGTGGTTATGGGGAAGGAGACTAGAAAACCAAGGAGTTCACTCGGGATTGGGTGGAGGATAAAATAAGGGTCTGAGTAGCGGAAGTACGAGGGAGTGGTTAAAAAGTGAGTCTCTCCTTTTTGAACGCCTCCCTCCTACTTCTTAGAGACCACAGGGTTTCACTACTTTGCCCCTTTCTCAATCAATGCAATGCAAGCTGCATGCCTCCCTTCTAGGTCATGCCTAGTGGAAAGTGATGGTTGGGCTTCCTGGTGCAAGACTGGCCCCCTCTAGGGTGCTCTCTGGTGTGTCTCCCATTGGAGAGAGAGGATGGTCCAGTGTAAGGACTGGCCTAGGAAGTCTTGGGTTCACGTCTGCTCTGTCACAGACTCCCTTGGTGATGAGCAAGATGCACAAGGGAACGTAGGCACGGTGTAGTTGAGTGTTCCCGTGCCTACACGTCAGGCATCTCGTTGTAGAAGTGGAGTCCCAGCACCCCCAAGTAGGTGGCTGATGCTGAAATTTTTGACTTAGGCCAAGAGGGCAATGCCACCAGGCATGTTGAGCCTTAGGTGGCTAAGTAAGTCTTATGGAAACACTCGGAGGCCTGGAAGAGTCTCAGGCACCCCAGGGGTTTCCGTGACCTATTTTCTTAGATTTAGATGGCCAAATTCTGCCCAAGTTCCACATTAGGTGCCTAATTTCCTTTATGAATTCATCCTTTGCCTCTCAATGCCTCAGTTTCCCACTGTGAAATAGTGTTCATGGCACCACTCTGCCTCCCACCGGTGCTGTGAGAACGTGATCACTAACAATTGTGATGTACATGAGGGAGGCCACAGGTCGTTGTCAGCGGCATCTCTTAAACAACCAGGTTTCAAGTTCTTTCCTAGGGAGGCTTTTCCACACTCTAATAGACATCGTGGAAAGCAATCTTTGTCTGGTATCTGAACTGTATTTTCCCATCCCCTGTTTGATCATCAGGGATCCTGATTTTCTCTGATAAAAAAAAAAAAATCCATGATTTTCAGATTTAAAGTAACCCCAAATCCACATTTATTCATGATTAAAATGAAACACTGCTAATATTAGTGGTGTTTCATTTTAATCATGGGACAATGTGGATTTTGGGTAACTTTTTTAAATCTGAAAATTGGGGATTTTTTTTTTTATTAGAGGAAAATCAGGATCCCTGTTGTTCATACTGTTCCTCAACCCCCTGAACATTTCCTTTCCCTCCTTGGCCTTCACAACCTATAGTTGCTTGTTGGCTTATTTGTATGATGGTTAGGCATCCCCTAAACCAACCTATTACTTGTTTAATCCTTAGTATCCTGACGTAATCATCCCCTGCTTATTCTATTTATTAATGTTAAGGTTTACCATGAGTTCAGTCCCTTGAGTCCCTTCGAATCAATGGGACAAATGCTCTTCAGTTTCACAGCTCTCCCTGGGTTGGTGGTTCCTACACCAGTGTCAAAAGTTGTATCCTGTTTGAGATACCAGCGTGTCCAGATAAGAAGAAAGAAATGATGGGGGCGATGACTTGCACACGTGGCTAGTGCCGAATTGAAATGGTGGATCAGCGGGTGTGAAATGGTGGAAGTTCACGATACTACACCGCTTTACATGAGCTGACTGTAGTATATCTGGCTTGGCATTAAGAGGCTCACGAACTCGCCTCCTCCTCCTAACCTTTTCTCCAAAGTGATAGCCACTGACATCTTGAATGATGATGTTCCTAGAAATAATATTGATTGACTCTGTTCACCCCCACAGTAAAAGTACAGCCTTTTACTGGCCATAATTCCAGCGATGACATAAAACACGTCCTGGATGAGACTCAGCCATCAACAGATGGGAGAGGCTGAGCAGAGGCCTGGCGGCACATGGGCTTTTTAAGAAGGAATTCCTAAAAGCCAGGCAGAATTTCTCTTAGGGGCTGTGCCAGGACACATCCCCACCACTGCTCCCTTAAGTAAGCGGAGCCAGACAAGATTGCAGAGGTGCCGTGTTGTTCCTACATAGTCTTTCTTGGTTGAGGTCAGCTAGCAAGGCTCCCTCCATTTTACACATACCACCAATAGCTGGTTCCTGAACAATGACCAAGGGTTTGGGCTTCCAAGGTGGGAATAAGATGAGGTCCTATCATTGCATTGCATTGCATTTAGCATCTATTTCTTTAGTATTTAGTATTTAACTACCTTACTCTGTAGTTAGCATCCCCCCCCACCCTCCCCCATATACAGGGGATTGCACTTGAAAAAATGTGAATATTTTTTACCAATAAAAGCACACAGGTCTCAAATTTCCAAATAGCAATTGAAAATAAAAATCATCCCAAATAGATATATCACTAATATTTTTAAACCTGGTTGGAAAGGTGAAACTCCCCCCCGCACCCACCTCTCCCCCATGAGTAGTTTGGAGTGGAAAAAAATTGATAATTTTTGGTTAAAAATTTTCAGACCTTTTGGAAAAAAATTAAAAGCTTCTTTCAAATTGATATTTGGAAACAAAGCAATCATCGTTCCTAAAAAAAAGCAAACTTTTAGCTCAAAAACTGTTTTTTGTTTTTAAATTCCCATAAGGAAAAATTACTATCTGTCCATCGCTCTATCAGAAATATTATTTTCCTGCAAGAAAATATTTGGTTTGGATGAAACTGTATTTTTGGCAAGGCAAGTCACCATCCGAAAAAAAGTCGAGCAGCATGACTGGAGCTTTATATCGTCAGCAACATGCAGTGGATTTTAGAAAATTATGAAAATTCAGGCTTCTACTCCAAACAGCCTACAACCTAAACAAACATGACAAAGGACAAGGGAGTCAAAACACAAAAGGGGTGACTGTGGAGCAAGAAATAAGGGAGGAATGTGCAATGATCTGTGCGCCAGCCTTGGTGCAAGTCCCTGCTGCGTCTCAGATATTGCTGGGTGAACTGTTTTGGTTGAATAGTTTATTTGGTGAAAAATGCAAATTCAGGTTGACAGAAATGTTTGCAAATCCATGCTGAATACAAGAAAAGTTTATGGCCAAATTAAAAAAAAAACATGGAAAAAAATTGGGAAAAGTCAAAACATTTTGTTTAGTTATGTTTTAAATAAACCATTTTGATTTTTCCTTTCAAAGTGCTGCTTAGTTAATGACTTTTTGGCAGTTTCTTTCCAAAAATGAAAGGTTAAAACAAATATCTGAATGAAATACAATGTTTCACTTCTGGTCAAAATGTTTTGTTAGCTATGAAATTAGATGGTTTGGGGGGATTTGCTTTTCTGGGAAACAGATTTTTTTAGGTCCAGTTGACCTGAATATTTGGAATTTCTTTTCTTTTTCTTTTCTTTTTCTTACTTTTTTTTTTCATTTTTCTTTTTTACTCTCCTTGGTTTGATCAGTGAACTGAAAAATCAATTAATTGCACAGCTGTAGTCAGACTCCCTAGGTGAATTGATCTTGCTTTGCCTCAGTTCTCTACCTATAAAATGGGGATAACAGCATGTCTCAACCTCCAAGAGGTGTTCAGAGAATAAATGAATTAAATGAAGACTGGGAGCACTCAGACACTATGGTACTGGTTATCCTATAATGAGGGGGGCGGGGGAGCAACCTTTTTGGCAGGCAAACTACAAATGAGCCCCACACCCTCCCCATGTGCTATTTCGATCCCTTTCCCTTATTCAATCTTCTGCTTAGGTTTTTGGTCCTTTCCCTCTGCTCCCTGACCAAGCTGCTGCTCTGCTTTCTGTTTCCTGCCCTATGCTCCCCACCTGATCTGATGCTCTGCTTTCTGCTCCCTGCCCTATCTACCACCATGCTGTCTGTCCCCTCCCCAGTCTGCCATATGCCACATACAGAGGCTGCCCATGCTACTTCTGGCACTCATGCCACATGTTGGCCACCCCATCCTATAAAATTAATAGAAAGGTTGAAAACTTATATGGTTTTTACCTTACTTTGGTTCACTGTGTGTCTCTGGTCAGGATTGTGCTTGTTGCTTCAGCTCTGTGTCTTGGTACAGAATGATTCACTTTCTTGGTGCCCGTGTATGTGCTTTCATTTTCTTGTTGGCAGGTGAACATCTTTTAATGCAATATTATGGAAGACTACTTGTGTGTGTGTGTGTGTGTGTGTGTGTGTGTGTACGTGCGCATGTGTCTCAGTGACCTGACTGCACACACATCAAAGGAAAAATCTGATCCTTAACCCTTTGCTAGAGGGCTGTTAAGAATATAGAAACTGCAACTTATATATGGAAAAAAAATACAGGATAGCTTGTAAAGCAGGGGCAGGTGGGCTGGAGATATAAAAGATCATTTCTTTCCTAATGCAACTATTAGATCTGGCTGCTTAACAATTACACTTTTCCTTTATTTGTTACTCCTGCGAAGCCCTGGCTTGAATCAGATCCTGAAGTTGTGTCCATCAGAGCATTGGTCTTACATGATTCAATTAACCTTTAAGGTAGCTCTGGAAGTTGGTACTCTAGGAGATCCTTTACTTAATTGGCAGCCTGACACAGACAATTAAGTTTGATCAGATGAAGAGGGCATCAGGGACATCATTAGCATACTGTACTGAAGGCTACATGGTGTGTAAAAGTTGTTTAATTTCTGCCATGGAAGAAAGTGGGGGGCTGGGGAACCCTTCCCCACTTGCAGCATTTTGCTTATTAAATATTTCATTTCCCTTGCTGTAAGTATTAAATGCTCCTGGTGATTTTTTTCCCTTCCACCCTTTTTGGTTTCTTCCCAGCACAGTTTTACTGCAGCAAAATTCACCAAATGATCATTTCTCCATTATTAAAACTTTGCATTTCGCATGAGGTGCTGCATCAAAAGCAAGCATGAATATAAACAGCTGGAGTTACTTGCTTCAGCAAGACACCTCTGGTTTGGCAATGTGTGGAAGAAAACCGGGAGTACATGGACCATACAAGAACACTGCGGCCTTTTGCTTGGAGGAGGGAGCATGGTCCATGGGTTAAACCAATGGTCTGCAGGTCAACGGGCCTCAGCCCCCACCCGACCATTCACTGTCCATGTGGCTTTTTGGCCTACAGAAGAGTTTAGGTGCTATCTATCGGGCTGTAGGTGCCCAAATCCTACCCTGTCTAGTCTTGGAGGTGCCAAGTTTTTTGGCAGTAAGGGTCTATGCACACTGAATACATGCTTAAACCCTGCCAGGGCGCACACATTAAGCATTTCCCAAACTCACTCAACTCTAGGGTCCAATCCAATGGGTACTCTGTGAGCACATCCATTAAACCTGGCCTGGTCATCCCCTTTTATCTAGTGACTCACCCAGACTGTAGGAGACTCGGATTTGGGTCCCTTCTGTATCTGAGGAGGTTTGAACTTGCATCCCTGATTCCCATGGTGGATACTCTAACTACGAGGCTGTTGGGAATCCTGGTGAGGGGCTGTTCTCAGTTCCTCCATGGGAAGCTGCTCCATTTTGAATGGAATAACTGAATATTAATTTGGCCAGTGAGAGGATGAGAGAGGAAGAGTCAATCTGACAATATGTCTTAGTAGTTAGGGAATTACCTAGGATTGGGGAGACTTGGGGTCTAGTCTCTGGTCTGGTGAATACTTAATATAAAAAGTATTGTGTCAAAGGGCTGGCATGGATTCCTTACCCCAGGAGAAGGTTCAGGGCTGTGAATGCTGACTCGATATCATTGTCGTCCTGCAGCCCCCAAGAGGCGTGAGGCTTGAGGCGCATCTCTGTTCACAGCATTTCCTATTCACTAGCTTGTGGAGCTCCTCGGATAGCATGATGGCCTCTGGGGATCTGGTATAGACATACCATTAGGTGCCTAATGGTATGTCTATACCATGTCTGCAACGTGTCTGGCGAGCAGCATTTGTGAGTGCAACTCACCCCCCTGCTCAGTGGGCATCCCCTGCAGCTGCTGTTGAGACCCCTACTTCTGGCATATTTAAGAGCAACTATGAGCAATGTCCCCAGGGTGTATCACTGCTGCATTTCCACGTGAGTGGCAGAGGGTAGACAGGGCATGCTCAGGATCAGTCCCCACTGGACCAACTTTTGACACACTGGCTGTGTCCAGATGAGCGCAGCTGTGTGGCATGTGTTGATGCCACATACCATGCATTCAGCTGTTCAACATGCTGCAAGGTAGGAGGTCAGCCTGCCAGCCTGGGGCTGCTCCAACCCAGCTCAACATGCTGCAGAGGAGCTGGCTGGGGCACAAGGGTGCTCCGATGTGGGGCTAGCTGGCGGGCAGCCCCCACACTGAAGCCCCCTTGTGCCCAAACCAGACCCGTCAGCGTCTACACATGCGTTGCTGCGCGCTAAAGAATGCTGCCATGGGATAGTACTTGTGTGTACAAGTACTAACCTACAGTGGAGTTAATTAGTTTCCTGTGGCCTAATAGGGCTGCACATGTAGGTGCCAAGACTTTACCATGGAGCTAATAAGGTAGCTCTGCAGTAAACATATCATGAAAATGCGCCCATTGTGGATGTACCCTGGCTCTCCCCATGAGAGTTTGGGCACCTAACTCGGAGCTGTAGATTTGTCTAGTTGCCTACAAGTTCAGTGTTACAAAACTCTGCCCTGTGGGGCAAAAGTGTTTTGTGAGTCTAGACCTTCACCTCTTCCCTCCTGCTCTCCTTGAGTACTGTCAGTCTATATAGTGCCTAGCTTTGTAGTCACCTGGTTTTTGACTAGGGCATTTATGCATGAGATAGCATGATCATCAATGCTATAGGGTTGGAAAGGACATTGGGGAAAGGGAGAAGATGAATGGACTTGTTAATAGAGCTAAGGAACCCAGGGAGTTATGCTGGCATAGGCACTACTTAGTAGGGGTGTGTGAAGTGGGCCCACCGAATCGGGCTGAATCTCCGCCAAATCGAATCAGAGACTGAAGCTTCGTACAGCCCTAATACTTAGGTTTTCCCTTGGAAGAATACCAATGAAATCAGTTCCACGTCCACACGAGTTTTTCTGTGTTACGGTGGGTAACCTTGGGCAAGCAGATAACAGGGATGTTGCTGGTCATTCCACAAGGCAAGATGGGAGTGTGGGGCAGTGGTTAGGACAAGAATTTAGCCATCAGTACAATTAGGGGCAGTCCTGGGCATGTGAAGCTGCTGGGGAAATCTTGAGGCACTTGAGGCCAAGACTCAAATGTTAACATCAAGTGAACAGCATTTAATTTTGCCTTTTCCTCATATCTAATGTTCATAGCAGCCACTCTTACACATAGGTCTCCTATATCTATGCAAGTACCTATATCTATGCAAGTGTACCTATCTATGCTGAGGCCAGCACTTGTGTGAAGGGCACCTGGCTGAAGTCAAATCCATGCATGTCAATGGTAGCCCAGGTGAGAAAGAGGCAGCATACTGAGGAATGTGCTTTGATGAGAAAATCACTGTTCAAGGCACTCCCCCCTTTCCAAACCAGCAAGATGATCCCCAGCCTTGGGGCTCCTGTGCACTTCTAACCATGGTAAGACACTGAAGCATTTATGGCTGAAAAAAGACAAACTATAGCTAACCAGCAGGCACATCCCCACCCTATCAGGTGATGATCGGACTCCATTGTTCCATGATTTTTGGACCATCAGGAGAGAAGGTGCATTCATTAAAGTCACAGAAGACCCCTTTCCTTTGCTTCTCTGCATTGTTGGAAGTAGCTCAAAGCTTCCAACCAGTTGCTGGGCTAAGGATATCCATGGACACACTTCAATAAAAGCTATATTATGAAAAAAAAGGATCCTTGTGCACCCACCAAAACCCTCCAAGGACTCTGTAAAACTCAATCTCTTTTCTACACCAGCCCTGCCCAGCCATTTCCAGGAAGCCGTAGGAGAAAAGATAGGTCTTTAAGGGTGACCCTAGGGGTCAACAAATCTAGGTTGTGAAGAGCCAATGTGTCAGAGGGAAACCCCAGAGTCAAGGACCCTTTCTACTCTTAATAACATGTAGAGCTAGCAAGAACTATCAGTTCAAGAGCTGCAGGTGGTCTCCACAGCTCTTATGCCACAACAGAAGAAGGCGACATATAACTGTAAATGCCTCTTCTCCCATCCTGCTCAGAAGACAGCACCTACCAAATAGCAAGAAGTTAAATGAATTCAGAGTCTAGACTTATTTATAAGCCTAAATCCCATCTTCCCTCCAGTTCCTTGGCCCTCGTGGCCTATTACCATGGAGTGTACACTTCAGTACTTCTGTTTGCGCACCCTGTCATCTAGCTCTCCCTCTGGGGATGAGAGAGGAGAGAAAGTAGATGGAGAGAAAGAGCCATATGATATTAGCAATTTCCATCTTATTATTGCATAGGCAGGTTCTCTGCTGTGTCATTACCCTTACAGAGTTGCTTTTGCAATTGCGATGCATATTGCATCATTCTTACTGCATTAGCTTCGCTACAGAAGTCATTTATGTGCTAAGACAGTGATATACCAGCAAACATGGACTCTTATGCTGTGTGATGCTAATAGTATCTATGGGATTTTAGTTTGAATCCAATTAAAAGTTTCTACTCTTCTACTGCCATGATGCCGTGTAATAGAAACTTAATGGGAAGCTGCTCTTACAAGAGGAGAATTGGTATGTGTGTGTGTGTGTGTGTGTGTGTGTGTGTGTGTGTGTGTGTGTGTAGATATTTCCTGCCCTTCTTGTCTAAAAAGGTCGAAATCGATATACAATAGCAGAAACCATCTCCTGGCTGCAGCTTAAGTAACCTACAGGCTGGGGAACTCCCTTCTTGTCAGCACAGAGGCAGAAAAGGATCTCGGAGTCACTATTGGTTCCAAAATGAACATAGGCCACCAATGTGGGGACGCGGTCAGGAAGGCTAACCACACCTTGTCATGCATCCATAGATGCATCACGAGCAGGTCCAAGGAGGTGATCCTCCCCCTCTATGCGACACTGGTCAGGCCGCAGTGGGAGTACTGCGTCCAGTTCTGGGCACCGCATTTCAGGAGGGATGTGGACAGCATGGAGAGGGTCCAGAGGAGGGCCACCCGCATGCTCAGGAGTCAGCAGGGCAGGCCCTACGAGAAGAGGCTACAGGACCTGAACCTGTTCAGCCTCCACAAGAGAAGGCTGAGAAGAGATCTGGTGGCTGTTTACAAGCTGGCCAA
Source organism: Alligator sinensis (assembly GCF_000455745.1). NCBI lineage: Eukaryota > Metazoa > Chordata > Crocodylia > Alligatoridae > Alligator > Alligator sinensis. Next base: position 384,854 of record NW_005843076.1, read on the forward strand.
GGGGGACCATCAGGCAATGGGAGAGTCCCTGTTCCCCTGAGCACTACCAGGAGTAACAAGGAATAACAGCCATAAGTTGACGGAGAGTAGATTCAGGCTAGGCATCAGGAGGCGCTGCTTCACTGTCAGGGCGGCTAGGAGCTGGAACCAACTTCCAAGGGAAGTGATGCATGTTCCTACCCTGGGGGTCTTCAAAAGGAGGCTAGACAATCACCTAGCCAGGGTCGTTTGACCCCAGCATCCTTTCCTGTTCATGGCAGGGAGTCGGACTTGATGATCTGCTCAGGTCCCTTCTGACCCTACCAGCTATGAAACTATGAAACCTTAGGCTACTCCTCAAATGGCAGTCAAGTGCCCTACCTACGCTGTGGATCTCTGCTTCCCAGTGGAATCATGTACAGATGACCCTCCATCTGCTGGTGTCTCCCTGGCCCCGTGGAGCTGGGGTCTTTCACTTCTGCAACTGCCTATTTCCATCCTCTTTGCTCTGTGGAAAACTCTGCTCCTGGTGAGAGATCTGTAATGGGTAAGGTTTTGGATACAGTTGGGATATCACATTGCCTAGTCAAAGGAGCAGAAGCAAAAATGAAGTCCTCCTTATGTTTCCTTCTCTTTTGTGCAGACTTCTCCAACCTGGTAGGGGGAAGATTCCAGGAACAGCAGCTTTTGAGGGTGCGTCTCTAATGGCCTTGCCAAGGAACTGCAGGAGGTGCGAGACCACCCTGGAGCCAATGTTGAGGCACAGGACATGCGCACAACTCTCTTTGGCCTCCTGTAGATTCACAGGGTCCTGCGGGTTTGGTGATGATTCGGTGATGGAGCTCACTCTTTCTGCTGTGGGGAAGCTAACTCCATCAGGACAGATTTGCAGGCTTGATGAAGAAAACACTGCCGAGTGTCCAGGCCTTCCCTGTGCATTATTTGTATGAGTCTAGCCCCCCAGGAGCTATATAGTCTATAGGATGACGGCCCCTTGGTGCTAGGTGCTGTGTAAACACAGAATTGAAAGATGGTCCCTAGCAGCTGATTTGAGCCAAAGTCTGTCCCAGATGGAGTGAAGCAAACTGGGAACAAATCCTGTTGTTATTGGTTCATGGCAAACAGAGAAACGTTTTTTTCAAGTTGGCTTTTTCTCAGCGTGGCTTCACCATTCGTTCCAACAACACGGGAGGAACTCAGGATTAGCAAACCCTCCCGAGCAAACTGCACAATTAGTGCAAAATCCATGCAGCTTATGCAGATAGCGGAAAAACAAATGCAAGTTTTATGAAGCTATTGGGAATTTATTTGGATTTCATGGAAACTCTGGGAAATAAGAAAGCACTCCACATCTCCCCAAATAGTTGTGGATTTCAATTTGAGTTTTGCAGAGTAAGAGCTGTGAATCACAGACTCTGTCTGAGTGCAGCCCTGTGACAGGTTTCTGGGACTCTAATGAAGAGAGAAGGGGAGACGTGGGAAATATTATGAGTTTTTGCAAACGAACATGAATCTTCAACTCACTGCCACGGTACTTTGGACTAGGTTGTGGGAAAATAGGTAATGGAATAAAATGGCTGGAGGGCTGAACTGTGCCTGTGTGCAGTGATATCTGCATAGGGGATAGGAAACTCTGCAATATTCCCTTTCCAAGGTCTCTCCAGAGTACGACAGTCCTGACTGCAGGCCTTCCTGGGCCCTCAGCACAGCCAAAAGCAAGAGCAATGCCACATGCACAAAGCTAACTTCCCTGCCCTGAGCATCACCTGAGATTATTAGGTGTAAACCCAGGCAGATTGTGACCCTAATGACTGATGTCTGCCTTTGTCTTAAGCAGACCCATCACCTATCAAAGTTGATGAGGTATATCCTCTCACACCAGACCTGAGCTTGGCCCAGAGTGCTTAGCCACTGAAAAGGGTTGGGGTTTTTTTTTAACCATAATGGAATAAGTACACAAGATGTATTGGCTGTACAGTTTCATTAGTATGACATAACATCTTGTATAGATGAAAATGTTATAATACCTTTGCATGCCACTGCTATTACTACTATGCTGTTTTATGACGATGTTAATATACAGATGTTGCTTTAGTCTGTTTTTTAATTTACTTTGTATATCCCCTCCGTATATTCTGTTGCAAGGTAGTTTATTTTGTAGCAGCTTATTTATTTTAAAAGTTTTATATATATATATATATATATATATATATCACTGCTAGCATGCTAATGATATTTATACATGTGTTCTCTTTAATCTTTCCCCTTGTTGCCTGGTACAGAATAGAGAGATTGCCTTTGCTATGTTTTCTTCAATGCTGCTACATTTTTATTAGGGGTTTTATTTTAAGGTTTTCTAAATGCAGTTCTGCTGTAACTGTGTTTTGATTTCTTAAGTCTTCCTTGTCTCTCCACTGGCACTCTTATTACTTGAGATATCTTAGTATTGCATGGTATCTCCAATGTGTCTAATGTATCAGGGTTTGCCAGGATGTGTGAGGCCGGTCTCTTTGCAAACGATCAGGCAATTTTCTTTCAGGCTAGGATCAAACCAGCCAAATGGTTATGAAAACAGTCTAGATAGACTTGAACCAGAATTAATGTGTGTGGAAGCTCTACTCTGAACCTGGGGTCCGATAAAAAAAAATTAATGGCTCTGCTCTATAACAAGAGAAAATAAAGACCAGATGCAGACACCTTGGGGCTTTAGTGATGGTCCAATATGGGGAGTAATGGCTGCATACAGTCTAAAGGCTGTATTCTGCCAGGTGTCCTCCCACGGAGTAGCACTTTTCTCCCGAGATAGTGGGATTATTTTTGAAGTGAGGTGCTCTCCAGTGTCTCCAGACAAGATGGCACGAGAGGCTGTGTTGTGAACACTGGAACTTAGCAAAGCATTTTGGCATGTGATTACTTTTATGGACATGAACTCAAAGTTAAGGACATCCTTAAATCCCAGTCCAGAATATTTTGCACTGTGTTGAAGCCACATCCCACGTTCCAGTTTTGTAGCTTGGATCCCTGGTGAAAAGCCCAAGGAGGAGACGAGGAATTTTGCTTAATAATTTGCACCCTTGAGTCTTCAAGGTCCCTTCCCAACCTATGATTCGATTATCCATTAAGCGCCCCAATTTAACAAGGTATTTCAGTAGCATGTGCCCTGAATTCAAGGGAGGGGGTATCCACCTGCTTAGAGCTGGGCACCTTGCTGAACCAGAACTTAAATATTCTATAGAGAGCTCTGCTTGGGCATACCCAGCATGGAAAAAAGCCTAGGAAACATAGCAATTAAACTGCTACCCCTCTCTGCATGTTTACAATACACAGGCCCGGCGGATATCCTCTCAGAGCTTTCCTGTCTCCTTGGGGAGATTTCGCCACTTCCTTTAAAAATGTACGTCATGAGAAGCCTGAATATTTTTCCCATAACTTGGTGGGACAGAGCTTGAGAAATGCTGCCATAGACGGTTTCATGTTGCCAAAATGTATTTGCTATTTGATGATGTGGGCTTCGAAGAGCCTGCTGTTCTCAATTGTCCATTACATATTAAGGATGGTTATAGCCAAGAAGACTTTTCTATTTATTTGCTCCCTTTTCACTGTGAACTTTATTATGCATGAGCAGCTTGACTGTGATACTTCTTTTGTTTTACATTTTGCATTCGTTAAAAACCAGTCATCTGCATATTTTGTGAACCCTTAGGGGTCTCTTCTCCCTTTGATACATGTGTGCCTGTCCCATTAGCATGGATGGGAATTAGGAGCACATGCTGAAGGGAAAATATAGCTACCCCCCTTAGTGCTAAACTAGGATATTAAAAAAAAAAAAAAAACATTGCAAGCAATAGACACTTTAAAAAAAGAAAAAAAAGCCTGACCATATATGAAGGTGTGCAGAGGTTTATTTTTACAGCCCAATACTATGGACCACATGTTCAGTGGGTGCAAATTACAGCAGCTATACTGATGTCAAAAGTGCTTTGCCGATTTACAAGAGTGGAGGATTTGGCCCTTCATATCCCACCTCTAATATGCTAATTCGATTTTGGATCTCGGAGCCCAGTTGGCACTGGAGGGTAGGTAGAGGGAGCAGCTTGTCTTCCTACACGAGAAGGAGGAATAACTGCCCCAAGACACTAGGACTGTGCACTTCTGGAAGGTGCACCAAGAGTGAGCATCTCCAGGGGGGTGACGAGCTGGGTCTCAAGGTGACCTGACCTCATGCATGTCTTGCTCAACTGGCCCAGGAACATGGGCTTCCAGGAGCGGTGTACTGGTGGGCAGCACCGTCCTAGTCTCTTGGAGCCCCCTGAGAGAGCATAAGCAGAAGTTTCATGGCTATGAGTAACTAGGTGTTCTTCCCACTTTAGAGAAGTTAAACTAGGCCAGGGATAGTTTAACCCCAAGGACAATATTCTGCTCTTGTTACATGAGAAACTACCATCAAGCTCAGTGGGTTCTTTGTGAAATGATTGAGGGTAGTGTAGAGCCCCTCACTGCTGTAGGTGCTCTTACGTCCTCTTTTGCATGCTGTATAATGGTGCTTACCACTGAGTCTGGGAGAGGGCTAGGCATATGTGCAGCATACCTGCATCAGAAAGTACCAGGGCATTGCAAGATCCACATAGCCCCCTTACCACTGCTGCTTACATTACCTTCATACTGTCTAACCAAAGGGGTTCCCAAAGTGTGGCCCATGGGTGAAACACAACCAATGAACCGCTTTGATACAGTCCCATACTCTGGACTGCCCCCTTGAAATGGCCATTTAAGAGCAAAACTTTGATCATTTGGTCTAACCACTCATAGGCCCGGTTTGGCTCAGTGCATCTCTGCCCATGGGAAGCCAGATGCAGATGTTGGAGTGAGGTGTCCAGAGGAGGCTGGAGAAGGGGTCTCATCCTTTGCTTCCTCCAGGACTGCTCTGCCTATGCACTTGACCCATACTGGCTGTTGGGACTTTGAACAGAAATGATTCCTGTGCAGCTGACACACAGATAAGGATAGGAACCAGGGTGTCTCTACTATGCTTGTTGAGAAAGCTGTGGTTTTTTTCAACTTAGTTGGCCTTTGGTGAATGGCAAGTCTGAAATGGCTGCTTTCCATCAGGGTGGGTGGGTTGGTTTGGTTTTGGTCTGACCCCTGCCCCAGCCCCCTCTGATGGAGCAGTACATCGGCTCAGGTAGAGTCGGAGCCAAACTTACCCAGCCACCAGCTGTCATTCATCTGTCTCTCCCTACCAGGTCCCAACTCATGCTAACAGGGTGAATCAAGAGGACCAAGACACCTTGTCACAGCATCCAGCAGCTGTAGAGTTGGGCTGGAGTCACCAGGCTGTGGTTCAAAGCCCGTTTGGGATCTGCTGTCTCTCACTCCGTTCAAGGCCCTTTATTTAGTTTGTCCTCACAAATTGATACTCAATTTTGACACAATTGATACCCGATTTTACAACATAGTTAAAATGCCAGCATTCGGTGGTGTAGGGATATAGGCTGTAGCTTTGTTTGTCTAAGGACATAGGCAGACAAGGTTCTTTGGGTGAACCTGATATCTGATAGCATTCAGCGGTAGCCTCCTGCTCTCTGGTTTTGGTAGGCAGTGTTTTTCCCTCTATATATTGTTTCTGAGGGGCAATTTGGTTTGTGCGTTTTCATAAGCAAACAGAAGTTTTGTGTAAAATGTGTGTTGGCTGCCTGTATTTTTTTTACGTCTGGTAAATCTTCTTTTTAGGGTGTGTATTTGTAAATGTATGTATGTACCAGATGGATGTATGTATGTATGTATAGGGAATTTATTTTCTGCATTGTTAAAGCTTTACCATTGCCCTCAAATCATACTGACACAAAGAAAATGCAGCTCAGTTCACCAAACAGCACATTTTGCCCTAAGCAAAGACACTTTCCCATGCATGGAATGATCTCCCACTGTTTCCCATAAGAGCGCAAGGCTGGCTTGAGAAATAGAATTGAACGCTTTCAACACAACAGCCCCATTCAAACAATTGAAACAAATGAGGGTGCGAGCTGCAGCGGGACAATGCCTGTTGGAACCGTATGCTAATGCAAGTATTAGGCGATAATTCTGCTTTGTTGTTGTCGTTGCTGTTGTCGTGGTCAGAGCATTATGTGCTCTGCAGAGCATCCCGTTTAGTCTTATCATTGTGATAAGGACTATCGGGACCAAAGTCTTTGCCAAGGTATTTGCATACTCAGTGTGTCATATATCATAGATTACGGCATGCTTGGGCACAATGGATGCTTTGACAAGTCAACCAGATAGAGGGAGGCTATCTTGTCTGGCTAATGGTGGGTGGAGTGGTGGGGATAAATGGGTTTGCAGAATGAAGTGGTCTGTGTAGTACAGCTTCCTGGCTAGTGGGGTTTTGCTTGCAGTACAAAATCCTCCCTCCAAATTAAAGTAACAGCCTAGGACTCAGTATAAGCCGAGCAAAGACCAAGGGTTAGATCCTAGTCCATCTATTTATGTCCCTAATTGTGATTCTATTCTTCCCTGCTCGAGCCCCTAGAAAACTATCGTGACATCTAGTTTTGTAACCTGAAGACTAAGGGCTATGTTGCATGTTACATTTTGGGCACATTAACTGCACTTAAAACAAAAGCAGCTGAATGTTCAAGCAGTAAAATCCTTCCTAAATGTGATCGTGCCATGCTAAGTGCATTTGTATTGTAGCAAAGTTAGGACTTTTCGATGGAGAAGTATCTCCAGATCATATTAAGTAATACGTGTTCTGGTAGCATGCAGCCACTCCCCAGAGATAATACCAGCGCAGTTTGCTGGTTGTCTGTCCCCGCTCTGGCCCTGCACCGCAGTCTTGAATCACTTCAGTGCAGTCCCAGAGCTGAGGCTGAAAACCAGCTGATTGTCAAGCCCAGCCCCTGGAGGAGCGTTTTGAACCAGTTCCATGCAGCCCTGCGCTGTGGCACGTGTTACACTTAGAGATCATAGTAAGCATTACTGTGCGACTGCGCAGAACACGTTCTAACTTTTAACGCAGCACAGGAATATTTACTCCAATCTAAATAAAACATTAGCTAAATGTCCCATGTGACAAGGCTCTGAGTCACTAAAAGCAGCAAGGAGGAGAGGACCCACCATCTTTTGCATCAAGAGTTTTCACGGACTTGAGCAGGGTGGCAGAGGGTTGCACCAGCGTGCCTCTGTTCACTTAGCCATGGGATAAGTGGAATGGGATTGGACTGTTTTTCTTTAGTGGTCTGTGTCTCACAGAATTGCCCATCTGACTTTTTCTCTGTGCATCCTTATGTCCTAACATTGTACTCACAAGCAACCCAGTTAGATGGAAGATAGTGGCCCAAAACACAAGAAAATCGTTACAGCGGGGATTGATACAACCTGTAGGCATTTAGCATCCTATGTTGTAAAGGCATCACATTTCAGCCCACTTTTATATAATCTGGCATAGCCTACCCTGGTACAAACTGTATATGGGGGCAAATCATGAAGTCCTAACTAGGTATTACTTAGTCCCTAGGAGGATTTCAGGTTTGATCCATTGGACTAAAAAAAAAGATCTGTTTCTATTCACCAAATGTTCCACAATGTAGCATCAACTAAAAATGGGATGAATAAATACAGCTTAGTGTTGAATGATTTAGTACACGGCTCTTTTTCCCCTTGAGCTGACAGGGGTCCAGTGCCCCCCTATAGTATGGGGGCATTGTGCATCGGAGATGCCATCTTTGGAAGAGATATTGAGGGCTGGACCACTTGTAATTATGAAGATGCCAGCTCCCTTTTAGCAAGAGTCTCAGCATATTCCATCATAGATCGCTGCTGAATACTCTCGGTATACAGTCCTCTGTAGTTTGCTTGGAGCACATTATTCCTATGCACTAGTTGCTGGTGCGGTAACAGAATTTCTGTCTGTTGTCCAAGCAGTGGCTGCAAATCAGGAATTAGCAAAATCACTTCATACGTAAGAGAAGAACCCACACAAAATCTGTGACTCCAGATTTCACCCCCAACCAGAGGCTGATCTTGCATTACTGACATCAAAAGAAGTTTTGTGAATGACTTGACTGCAACTAAGATCAGATGCCTCATTTGTAAATCAGTTTGTTAAGAGAATTGGGATCCATTTGGATAAAAGTGCTGTATAAATGCACGATGGACAAGCATGTTCATATCATTTGATGTATCAGTTTTGACTCAGCAGCTTTCCTTTGTAAATCATTAATGCTCCCATAATATAGAGAAGTTAAGTCTATAAAAGAGATTGAAAGGGGCTAGAGCAATAGGAGGAAGAAACAAGTTTTCCTTTGGTAAAATAAGAAAGGGTAATTAGTTTTGAATATAGGCACAAAGCGCAAGATGCGAGAGGCATTCCCCTCTTTAAATATTTAGTGCTCAGGTATTGTTTGACATAACGTTTAGCAGTTTATCTGAGTGGGGTGGACTAAGTGTAACATTCAGATGAGACATGGGACCATTTTCCAAAGTAACCTGCTCTATCTCTTATCCAACTGGAAACAGCATTCTGCTGGCGAGAGGTTTTCAGCATTTGGCTAGTAAAAATACTGCCCACAAAAATATTACATTGCATCAGAATGGAAAAACAGGCTTATGTCATGTGAATCTGCAGGGCAATACTTCATCCTCAGTCATATCTATGCAAGCCTTGGACTTATAGGTTACATATGAGGGTGGAAGTGAGGTAAAGTGACTTTGATAGGAATTGGATTGAGCCATCTGCCCATGAGAAGTGAAATTATTGGTTATATACATGCACATCACAAACCACTACTCTGTGTTTTATTGAGGCCCGAACCAAAATCTCACCTATGCAAAACCCCAGGTTTTGCGGGATAGTTGAAATTGGAAGGAAATCTAAATGGAAGTGCTGCAAATAGTGTGGTTGGATCTGAATGCCTCGAGATGCTTTACATACATTAATGAATTACACTTGTGAGATGGATGAGTGTCAGTGGCCCTTTAAGAGGGCTCCAGACCCAGCTGTTTTTTATGCCTGGTTCCCAAACTGTGTCCACTGAAAACATTTTTGACAGATTTTTTTGATACTAAATGGCTTTTTTTGGTCCAAAATTATAAGGTGGGGTTTTTTTCATTGTAAAAACAATAATAGAGTCTCTAAGAAAAAATATTCTCAGACCTTCTTTTCTTGCACTCTCTCTTTTCATATATCTGGGGGATTTTTTCTTCCTGGAATTTAGCTGGGGGGGATACAATATTTCAAAATTTCCTGTAAGGATGAGGAGTAAAAGCATTTTTGACTTTTTGAACATGTGACCTTCTTAGGCCATAGAAAGGCCTGCTGGGAAGGAGCAAGTAGACCATAAAAGACACATCTTTCTACTAGGTTCCCTAAAGGAAGATGCCGATGTTGTGCGTTTCCAAGCTGGAGCAGAGGAACGAGGAGTTCCCTTACTGAGGAGTGAGACCTGGGTACCTACAGGAAGGACTCATGACCCCCCGATAGCAGGGGAGAGCGTTGCCCTTGAGGAAAGCTTCGGAGATGGTTTTCTGCTTTTCAAACAGTCGGATGCATCAAATCAAGGTGCAGTTGGCTGTCCTGCGTAGGGGTAAGGATAATAATGAGATTGCAAGCAGCCAGGCCTCAATGTGGTGGATTTTGCCTTGCAAATTCAAATCATTTAGGTATGAATAGACCCGGGACAGAAAGAAAACTGAGGCATATCATACATAGTTGCTACAGGGGACACCACCCACCAACAGCAAGCAATTATCATCCCCGTTTACAGCCAGGGAGGTCAAAAGCACAATCAAGTCAAGCAACTTGCCCAAGGTCACACAGAAAGCATACGTGTAGAGTAGAAATGGATCACAGACTATGTGACGCCAACCTGTGTGCGTTAACCCCAAGACTGTCCTTCTCCTTTGCCAATAATATTGCTCCCATCCCCGCAAAAAACCTGGGTCTTGCAACCCAAGCATAGAGACTGAATTATGCTGACTCTCTCCGAGAAGGCAGGTTGCTGCTATGTAGCCGTGTTGTCCTGTGGGGTTGCATTTGTTATTTGCGGTCTGTTCATTCGGTAGAAACGCAGGGGTTTACTGTATGTGCCTTTCTCATGCATGTTAGTAGCTCCACGGGGACAGGAAATCTCCACAATTGTTAGAGACTCAGACCTGGATCTTTTCCTCTCTTCTTTCCATTGAGAAAACCAGAGTCATTCTCCCCAAGCATAACAAAAAAATGCCTGAGTTTTATCAGGGAAGGGGTTGTGAAAAATAAGAGGGGCTAAAACAAAAAAAAAAGAAGAAAAATGTCTAGAAGTGATAAAGAGTCCCATGAGAGAGGACTTGATTCTCTGTTCTTTGCATGTTAGAACTGGGTGAATGATGAAGAATATATGTTCATGAATATTCACTCATATTTAAATTTGCCCTGGCTTCTCTGAGACCCTGAACACTGGGACGCCCGCAGACTGACTCGCCTGGAGCCCCTGGCAGAAAGACCCAAGCCTTGGGGAGAGGTATCTGGAGGGAAAAGGTCAGTCTTACACAAACTGTAGCAGACTGAGTTTGCAAAAGCTGAATTGGGGCTTGTTGTGCGGAGTGTATGTTCTGCAGCCAGAAATGAGCAGTGTGTGCATGGAGAGAGTTAAGGGACCGATGAATGCCAGTTTGCTGCTACAGGAGGAGGAAGGGAACGCGGAGCATGGCCCAGCCAGGACTGTGATAAATGGGGAGAGATCCTAAGTCCCCAGGGAGCTCATATTGTTCTCACCGAGCTTTCAGCCAGCACAAAATCACTCGTGCTCAATACCAGGTGAAATGGAGCATGAGTTACAAACATCTCCACGATGTAGAGTGCTCTGAGGTCTTCCTCCCCTTAGGTCTTCCTGTGCGCTCTCGTGCTATGAACATTAGCGCTATCAGGGAGGCAGCCGGGATGCCGCTGGTGTGAAAAGAGGTCAGACTAATTCTCACGTTTTGAGCATTTCTCCATCCCCATATGACCCGTGGTCCAATCAGACAGAAGAAAATAGTACCACGTGATTTTTACAGCATCCAACCCCCATTTAGGCCAGTAAGTAGCACTTACGCAGAGCTGTGTCCAGTGGCATTTAGATCCTACTTCCTCTTGTTCACTGCATCCTAGCCTTCTGAGCCTGCTTTGGCCATTGATAACCTGCTGTGATCCTGTTATGACCCAGGAAGGTACATCACTCTTTGGAAGTATTGCAAGTGTTAGCTGTGGAAATAACATAATTAGCAGCTACCTGAAAGAGGAAGGGCTTTCAATGCTTAGCCTAGTGATTGGGGCACTTGCTTGGGGAGGGGGAGATCCAGGCTCCAGGCACTTCACTAGCAAGTAGAATAATTGCCAGGCCATGAGCTAGGCAGGGCCAGAAGTACCAGTGTCCACCCGTCCTGCTG